>NW_019720720.1:62869-83925 GCF_002891405.2 Cryptotermes secundus | reverse complement strand
CACTTGGATGGAATTATTCAACTTTTTCATATTAGTGTGATGGACTAGAATGAAACAAATCAAATATATTCTAAAATTAAAATACAAGTTCTGAAGATGCTAGTTTCTACAGGACTAAATACAAGAACAAAACTCTGTCTTCTATTTAATGCTGATACTTTGCAATATAAATCTTATGAACGATTAAATAATTTCAATACTGTTTCTCAGTCTTAGATTAATTTTAAGTTCCAGTTTTATAGCAACCACGGAAAGAATCACCATTCTACTCAACTGCAAATGACAGCTTTCTTTTTGAGGCAAGATCTAACATTGTTACAGCCTAGTGCATAAATGTCTAATTTTTAACAAGTGTTGTGGCAAAAGTTTTGAAACCCATTAACAAAAAGAAAAGTCTGAATTACTGCATACACTTGACAGGTAAGAAACCAAAGTGTGAGCTTTTGAAAATATTCATCCTCCTAATCAACCTTCAAGACAGTAATGGATCCAAGTCCAGAATATCCTTATTCAGAAATAACGGTCGGCATATGTCAAACAGGGTCAGGGATGTGGTGGCACACAGTCCAGTAGAATGTTTTGGAGAAACACAATGCCTCCACCAAAGACAAGCCAAGCAACATCTTTCTAACCTTAAAGATGGAGGCAGTACATTCCTCTGAATCATTAGTAAACTTGTACCAGACTAGACAGCACCTCATCCCAGCAGCAGTATTCTTCATAGTCACTGGCATCAGAACCTCAGATCCAACACACATGTTCTTAAGTCTTCTCGGGCAGTCAGCCCTGTCAGTGTTCAACTAGAAACCAATGTTTCAGAGATCTCCTACATCACCATGGTGAATGACCATAATGACGGTCCTTCACCACACCGACCCTTATGATGGAGACCGACAAGATCTCTTAAGTTTCGGTTTTTAGTTCAACGCTGACAGGGCTGACTGCCTGATAAGATTTTAGCACATTTATTCACAATGAAAGCTTCAGATCTTACATAAATGTCCTTTCTTTCTACTAACTGGAACACACAGATGACTTCTAAATGTCATCATGATTACAGATGCCCATTTCTAAAAGTAAAGCATTTCATAAACAAGATGTATAAACATTTCATTCCTTAGGTTTGAATTTATGTTTACATTACTGTTTAAACACCTAAACAGACAAATTTTCTGAGAACGAAAAAGAAAGCACAGGAAATGGAAAAGCACAAAGAAGAGGAAGAGGAGTAACTGGTGACACAAATACAAGCTTCAAGAAACATACACAAATGGAAAATACTTTGTTCCTCCCAATTTGCCCTTATATGTTGACCTGAGGATCAAAATGTTTGCATTGCCATAGTATAAACAATTCACTGTGAAACGTGGCTGTTTACTTACCCAGCAATCTATGACTAATGGAACAAGTAATTCCATATTAAGCCATATATTGAAGAAGTCTTGTGTTGTTTTCTCACATAAATAATGAACAACTTCTTCCTTGTGAAGTTTTGCCTCAACCTGACTGCCGCCATCTCCAGGAACTGAAATGTAAAAATCAAAAAGAATAAACAGAATAGACCAAACTCCATGATTTTAGTCCGCAAGTGAACCAAATGATATGGTAAATACTGAATTGTTAAAAGACCAGCAAAAAAGCATGTTAAAAAATGTACAGCTCCATTTATTCTTCTCAGCCTCATGTTTGTGTGTGTGGTGGGTTTGAGCAAGTTCACATTCCAATATTACTTCACAAAAGAGTGTTAGGTTGTGTCCCAGCTATTGACACAAGTTTGCACTGCTGACACTGCCAAGTTGTGACACTAATGTACAGAAAAACATCTGGCTACTTTAAAATGCTGCTTATTCAAAACAAACTGCAAGGCAAAGTTATTCATAGCTAATGACAAGAGACTATGGCCAGCGGACACAAATTTGTGAAAATGGAGGCTGGTGCAGAGTTTCCACAAACCTCAATAAAACTCAGATAAGAGTAGTAGGGATAACAGGAGTACTGGAGAAGTATGTGAAAAGTACAATGAAAGAAATGAAGATCAATCATCCAATGCATTCATTCATTCTCAACTCCTCATAGAGACTTGCACAATCTTCTAAATCAATGCTGGACAGCATTAATGGAAGTGTTATATACAGGACTGTTAATGACTTTTATGCCACCATCAAATAGAGAACAGTGCTGAAGAAAATTCACATGAAGTTGGTACAGTTTATAGTGAGCCTATCAACTTTAAGAAAAGCACTAAAGAGGTTAGATTTTATATGAACAAAAACAGAGGATAATCAATGAATCCTCATGAAGAACCACAGTTTCAGAGCTTTGAGAATATCATATTTAAGGATCAAGGCAAAGTATAGATGTGAAGGTACATGTATAGTTTTCACGGATGAGACAAACATCCATGGCTCTCAATCAGTGCCATTTAATTGGAGTAATAATTCTATCAGTGGCCTGCTAGTTTTTGTCTTTAAAGGGCAATGGCTGATTATAATACAAGATGTGACAATTTAATTCCCGGAATGACCACAGCATGTTGCTGGGGTGTTTAGTCAGTCATACTCATATGTTCCAACTTGCATTTACATGAGCCACAGACCAAACCAATCATTCATTCCCAAGCAGCAGAAGCAAAAATTAATTTCCTAAGGACTATGGTACATTCTACAGTGGATTGCAAAGAAATGAAGAACTTACGTCTGAGTTAAAAATTTCACATTAACAAACCTTATACAATACAGAAGGGATTAGAAAGAATTTACTTGTAAGATGAACTCTTGAGAAGGATTCCAAAAGATCCTGCTTTTTAATATTCATATCAGATCTCAACATGCACAATAAGGAAAATGATGATAATGAATAACTTTACAACACAATGAACACATATACCTGCCAGTAAATTTTAGATTTACTTACAATTATTTAACTTAGCAGAGTGCTGTAAGTTACCAAGTCTCAATAACTCATGAAAGAATTTGGGATTTTAGGTTATTAGACTTGACGAACAATTCTAACTGTAAATACACTCTGTTAGGGCCTTCTTTAAACTATGACAACATGAAAATACTTTCTTTTGAAGCATTACTACTAATCTTACCTAAAATGATGGGCGTTAATGTATTCCTCTTTACTACGAATATCGCTGATGATTTGCCTACTAAAATACTAAGTAATAATATATACAAACACTTCATAAATTCTGTAGGCATGTTTAAAGCAACTGGCTTCAAACTGGCGTTAATGCATTACACAGAAGAACTGATTTCTCCACTTCTTTGTTCACTACATACAAATGTAAATAGCACAATGACCTCATACGCAGTAGAGAACCTTTGACTTCAGTGTTGCCATTTCCTAACCACACGCATATCGAAATTATATTACTAAACTTAGGAATATGATATTTAACGCTTAATCGGTTCCAGATAACAAAAGAATTACACAGCATTGACGAGAGTTCAATTTGACAACTGCAATATGGCGGCCTTTATCACATGACAACCAGCAGTTCTGAAAGTGACCAATGGCATGCAAGTATAATGGTACCCGTTACTCTCTCAGCCAATGAAATGTTTATATCGATCACGCGGTATATCTCCGCACTAGGGATGTATTTGTTTAATGATGTATAAGTTCATATGTGATGAAAGGTCAGGAAAAGCACGCAAGTGAACTGTGATATTTCGTTAAAAATTTTATAACCTTTGTTCTACGTTCTTAATTTACGGCAAAAGTGTATCTATAATGAGTACAGTTGCCCATGTGATCAATCAATTAAGCATAATGTCATAAAGATTGTGATGGTTGAGGGATGGGTGGGTGAACAGTGGCGTTCGTAAATTCATGTTAACCACTGTTACGGATGTGTAATAGTGATTGCGTCATTTGTCATGTACACACCGTGTGCCATGAATTGTGAGACATGGGGAAGCTGCTGATAGCTTGGTTTGTTGTCGCCTGTGCATAAACTACCGCCAGTAGGTTTCTGCAGAGAAGCAGTGGTTCATGCAGAATACTTGGGAAACACACTACATTCACCATCTACCCTGCATGGTACTTGCCTGAGCCTTTGGGGAAGGAAACTGGCAACTGCAACCCAACCGTAGTTTCCTAGAATCGTTATCAGCATGAGTTCAACACATGTTACTGAATGGAGCGGCGTAAATTGAGTAGCAGTTTACTGAATTTATTCTGCTCCATTCAGTAATAAGTGTTCAATTCAGGCTGGTAACAATTCTCGGAAATTGCGGCTGCCAGTTTCCTTGATGTGCCGGGCCCCATGTTCCCAATGTCGTCTATCAGACATGCATTCATAATTTCGTCTTACAATAGCGGTACATGTCACTGAATAGAATGCTAGAGGATATGATCAGACATATGCGGTGTATCTAAACGAATGCGTTCATTTATACCACTATAAAGGGCTCAACTCCATAATAAAACATGACTACAAAATAGGATAAATTACATCCCAAAAATAATCTGATCGCTTACAGCAAGACCACACCCGAGATCTTTCTTTCGCACCTTTTCTGGACATTGATTTTGTACTGCATAAATACACATTTATCAGTTAGCCAGTTATTTAATTCTTACTGACAAACATAACTCTTGATTTTTTTCATTTGCAGTTTTCGAGAAGGTTTGGAAGATGATCTTCCAACGGCTATCCAGTCGCCACAGCGCTAGTTAACAGTCGGAACATGCAACCATTTCGATAGGAAAGTAAGACTGAAGGTCGCAGTGCGAGGGCCGGATTTTATAGCCCACTCCTTACTCACATACATACAGTGGCCTTTCGGCGTGAATCATACTGGTTCATCTAATTAAATGGGGATGTATGGGGAGCTGGGGGTATAACCCCATAATTCTTAAACCTTGGCACTAGGAGGTGAGTTGTCAGCTTCACGCCCCCTATCGCTTTACCCCTTTGCGGTACTCATTGGACAGCAGGTTGGATGGGTCCCAGAGTCAGTCTGGATCAGGTCTAGATGATGAGAAAGTTACCCTTGATAGGAATAGCACCCCAGCCGTCAAGCCCGTCGCTATCGTCGCTATAACTGGGCTATCCCGGCCTTTTTCTCTGAGCAACAGTAACATGAAAGTCTTTTAAGGCACATTCTGGTTATCTCACATAAAAATTCAATACCAAGTTACCGAATAGTAGTCGTACCATGCACCTGCATACATTGGAGGCGCATGATGTCACGCATACTGGTACCCGCATCGCCCGCGTCTGTGCTCGCCCGTGCCAGACTCCTACCATTCACGCACATTTGCATTTGTCCATAATTTTATGGTGACCACAGGTTACTGTTATCCGTGCAGGTTATCGTTGATCCGTTCGGCAACAGCTGGAACGGAAAACAGCTATGGCGGATATGAAACAAGACTTGAAGTCAGTTGATGACCAGCAAAACTATTCGATCGGTAATAGCAGTGATCCCAAGAATATGCAAGAGTTAACACAACATGTAAGTAACAAAACACCGTGTATAAAAGCCAAATGAGAAGGTTTGGGCCTAATTACCTGGGCAGTGCCAGTGGTCTTCAGACAGTAACATACCGTTGGTATTTAAGTGTATTAGTGATTACGGTTTAGTAATATGTATGAAATGTCATTATGACTTTCCAGATAAATGTTATATACATATTCGGTGGGTTGGGGGTTGGGTACTTGCGGATTGTAATATGCTTTTACCCATACTTGTATAAATACAAGTCACAATTGTTTTTACTACAGTATACCCCTTATGGGTACAGTTCACTTGCGGTCTAAAGGCCACAGAGTTACATCCATTTCAGGGTAAAAATAAGCAGGATTGTTTAATATAACACTTAATGCATGTTTGCATGTATGGGTCATGGTAATTAGAATAGCAAAAATTTGTTGCACAGTATTCTGATATCATGACTAAAATATGAAGAGATAATTAAATTTTTATAAATTCTGTAGTGTAAGTATTTTTTATATCAGTGGTGTTTGTTTTATTTTAGGTTCAGACATTACTCCAAGGCATACAGGACAAGTTTCAGACAATGTCAGATCAGATCATTACAAGAAATATCCTTTTTTGTCAGTAGTTTTATTATGTGTTAATGTCTCTTAAGGTGAGATTAAGTATTTTAATGTTCTGTCCTGTAACTTATACAGTTTGCCTACCCAGCAATAATGTGTACATGTACAGAGACCAATATTTTGCTGTGCCAGAGAACAGAAATAGTCATGTATTTGTTGAGTGTTGATTGTTTATGCATCCAGGTTAGACATTTGGTCATCTTGGCCTCTGTCCATCAGGCTAGGGTGAAGATAAAAATCCTCATTTCTTTTAGACG
This sequence comes from Cryptotermes secundus, assembly GCF_002891405.2. Taxonomy (NCBI): domain Eukaryota; kingdom Metazoa; phylum Arthropoda; class Insecta; order Blattodea; family Kalotermitidae; genus Cryptotermes; species Cryptotermes secundus. The sequence goes on along the minus strand of NW_019720720.1, from coordinate 77,592 downwards.
GGAGAACCTGTCATGTAGGATTTCCATTTTGCATCCAATGATAGGATTATAGCAGCGAGAAAATGTAACCTAGCATGGTATCCAAACAATATTGAGGACCTGGTATTGCCAAAATACACAAAGTTTTGACTATGTTAAAAGTGAGGAAAGAGAAGGATCTAGCTGGTATCAAAGTCAGAACCTACTTTAAGTTGCACTTAGAGAATTAATCTGGATTACTGTGCAGGGATTGATGTACTGTAATGGAATGTTTTATAACCAACCCCAACTCCAGTACAACAGAAGACTATAGTGTTTGATACTAGCACTTACATAAGGGGGTAAACTCACAGAACAGAATTTGAGCTCACTTAATCTGAGACTTCACTATGTGAGTACAGATAAATTGGTGGGCTTTCTTTGAGGGCATGATTAATTCTGATATTTATGTGAAGGAGATGCGTCACCCAGTTTTCAAGCAACTATCAGATAAAAAAGAATGCGTTCAACAACACTTATACATAAAAGTACGGTGATATGTGGCCACATTGACTGCCCCCCCCCAAAGAACTAATTATATAATTCAGTGCTGCATTCCAGAGTTATTCTTCCTTGGTCTGAAACACTTCTAGCATTGTATTCCAAATACTGATGCATCTCATTTCCTGTGCAAACTCATCAGGTCTAAATTTCTCTCCAAGAATTTGAATAAGTAATTTTTTCATGAATATGATAAATGCACCATAAATATAGCAATCCTTTACTAGCTGCAAGGGTTTCATTCCTGAAAATCCCTGCACTTGGCAAACCCAGGGCCTTAATGGAAAATTGGAGTAGGTGATGACATCAAACACAGCATAAGTTGGCTTGTTTCTTCACACACAAAAAAAAAACAAACCCATGTGCGCACGCGCACACAAAGAAATCCTCTCCCTCTCTCTCATATGAGTAACAAGTATAGCAATACAATAGGCGCTCATTATTTTGATCGTGTTTGTACGAGGGTCAGTTAAAAGTTCCCGGAATCGTGGTATAGCACTCTAATGGTAGGACATATGGCAACACTTACCTAATTACCTTCAAGTAGGACTCTTGCGCTCATACACACTTGCTCCATCGATCCTGCCATTGTTGGAGGCAGCAGTGGAAGGCTTCTTTTGGAATCTTCCAGAACTCAGCCATCGCATTTGATTTGATGTCCTCCGTGGTTGGGAAACATGTCCCCTTTAAGCCCATTTTCAAAGTAGGGAACAGCCAAAAGTCACTCAGAGCGAGTTCCGGAGAGTACGGTGGTTGAGTGATGACAGGAATGTTTTTCTCGGCGAGGAATTGCTGCACAACAAGTGATGTGTGGCTTGGTGCGTTATCGTGATGCAGAAACCATTGTCCCTGCCACTTGTCGCGCTGCTTCCTCCAAACCTCATCGCACAACCTCTGCAAAACTTGCACGTAGAAATGGCCAGTAATAGTGCCAACTTCTTGCTCCAACTCCACAATGGTCATTCTTCGATCACATCAAATCATTTGTTGCACTTTTCCAATAATTTCTTAGGTTCTGGATGTTGGTCTCCTGCTGCACTGGTCATCCTCTAACGTCTCCTGCCCATTCTTGAACCGGTAAAACCAGTTGTAAACTGCGGATTTCTTTAGTGCAGTATCACTGTAAACTTGATGCAGGGCCAATAGCATCTCTGAAGCAGATTTTCCCAATTTGCACACGAACTTGATGTTTGCACGCTGTTCGAACTGTGACATTGTGTCGAATGATCAACACTCGCGTCTAATTCAAACGGAACAGTAACGACACTGCACACTGAAACCTGTCCAGACCTGTTGCGCTTGCGAGCAGACATGCTGAGCTTCCCATCACAACAGTGTGTGCGCTGTCTTACTGCTCATTCTCCATCTGCAGGGGAATTCCAGGAACTTTTTGACTGACCTACATAAATTGTATTTCAATTCTGTCAACTGAAAATTATTATAATAAAATGGGTTGAAGAAATTTGGTTAGGATTTATCTCGGAAATGATGAGACTGTATAACGTGAATATGTACTAGTGTAAACAAGAAAAATTTTATTACATACCTATATTACATAAAAATATTTTTGCTGGCAAAATAATGAGTAATATTTCTGCTATGCACTGATAACATATTAGTATATTAAAATAAACTCCATGGTTTTAGTCCACAAGCAAACTATATCTACATATCCAGAGGTCCACGTTCGATTCCCGGCGCTACCAGATTTTCTGAGAAGTACTGGGTCTGGAACGGGGTCCACTCAGTCTCGTGAGGGTCATTGAGGAGATATTTCAAGGAAATCATGGCTCTGGTCTAGAGAACCGAAATTAACGGCCGCGGGGATTTGTTGCACTGACCACGCAACACCCTCTATCCGCTAAAGTTGACACTAACTTCGCTGACAAGCAGTGGTAACTCGGTCAGTTACTATGATATTACACTTTATAAAAGGGCTGCTATTTAAGAGCCATTTATTTTAGTGTGCCTTGAACTGTCAATATAGACTCTATTCAGAGTGTTTCCAGCACTATATGTCAAGCACTCTCCTGAGGATGTTTGTAGCTTCACGTTTGCCATTTGTTTCCTGGGATTTGTTCATGTTTATTGTCACTTTTCCTCATCCTTTTTTGGTGGTTAGTGACAGATTAGGCAGTCTTTTCGTATGTTAAGGGTAACTTGTAGGACATGATTCTGTCTACTCATATCATCAGGCTTCCCCCACCAGGTCTGAATCTTGACACCATTTAGCTTCTTCACAGCACTTTCCTGATTTACTAAAACAATTGACAACCAGGTGTCACTGGCTTTATTCTGAGTGCTCACTGTCATGCATCTAGAATCAGAATTTGTTTAACAGTATATGATGTCCCAAAACCATCATTTATGACTGAATGGTTTAATTCTTTGTGCTTTAAGTTCAAGCCTGGATTAGCTAGGCAGTTGTCCCAAACTAGTTATTTTTATTTTTTTCTTTTTCTTGCCCAGTTACCTATCCGAATTACACAGATAATTCTAGACATTGCTATTGAAGAATGTGGTGGTGATAGCATATTCAGCAAGTAGATTTTTAGCTCCTTTGAAACGTTTAGATTTACTTTTACCTGTCACTGAATGCTTCATTTTGACTATCTTATGCAGAAGTGAAGACATTTTTAAAAACCATACAGTGAACTGGTATTGCCCTGTAGTATAGCTTCATGTTGTCCAAATTAAAGATAGCCATCAAACTGAAAGTATTCGGTACAGTTTGCCCATTGTCAGTTGCTGAGCCGTCTGAATCTTGCTTTTTTCCATAAAATTCACATGGGCATGTGCACACACACTTGCGTACACATGAGTTCAGTGCTGTGGCTCTCCTTCCATCGTTTCACCAATCAATTGGTAACTTTAAGCTTTAAATTCTTAAAACTGTAGTTCTACTAATAATAAGCAGCAAACAAAGATGATGAATTTTAACTTGATGACATAATTGATTTCTTCTGCAAAAAATAAATGCAAGAATGATGCATTGTTAACGTGTTATATATTAATAACTTCCTTAATAAGTGTTACTAGATGAAATGGGAAACAGAATAGATGACTTGGAGAAGAATATTGCTGACCTTATGACACAGCCTGGAGTTGAAGGTCCAGACAAATAAGCAACATTTGTGATTGACTTCAGAAACATAACTGACAGAACTGAACTTAAATCATAACATCGTTTCAACAAAAGGAAACATTTTCAAGTGTCTTTTTTTTTTCTAGTAATTTATTTTATACTGTATATTAAAAGTGTAATGAAGGTCACTGTATTTATTGCCTTCAAAGATATTCCACATTAAGAACTGGAACTGATTGAAAATGTAAAGTAAGTCATACACATTTTGTGTACACTGTTACTTTTCTTATAAAGTACTGTATATTTTCCACTTTTAATTATACAAAGTAATATGTAGCAGCTCTTTGCCATGTTAACAAAACACTTCTTTCCACCAAGAGTCTGCTGGAAAATTCAACTGGCCAACAAATGTGCATAAGACATAAAGTAGTGGACACAGTTTAGTCATTGAAGCACACATTTTTATATGGGAAAATGAATGTACTTGAAGATGTAATATTCCTGAACATTGCACAGATGTTATGTACGTTTTCAATTATGCCATAAGTCCTACTGTATGATTAGTGCTTAGAATTAGAATTTGTATACACTTTTGTGTGAACTGAGAATGTTGTAATGCACAAACAAATTATTATTACTGACAGTAGTGTTAGATTAGATACACCATAGGTCTCAAATGAAGATAACTTTTACTGTCAGTGCTGTATAATTTGATGCTTTAATTAAAAATATATTTTTAATTTGTAGACCTCTTTTTCATCTAATGGTAAAGAGTGTCATAATTATTAGATTTGCATTCAGGATAATATAACCTGATTTCAAAACAGTATGTCAGCAAATATCCATATATATGAAGCTCGTTCAAACGAAACCTGTTTAGAGAACGTTTTGGGCAAAGGAGAAGAAACTGGGCATTGAGGCCAGGCATCACATTGATGCACCAGCCTATACATCCCCTCTGCAAAGAAAGTTTTGTTTGATATATGCTTATGCCATGTAAAATCATTGGTCACCATTTGTCCAAGCTAGTAAAAGAAATACTTTGATTTTTTAATACCCTTTGTAATACTATGGAATGGTTCTGATGTGCTTGTTTTAAAAGTGTTTGCCTACACAAGAATGCTAACATGAATATTTTGGATATCTGTTATTCATATTGTCAAAGACGCCCTTAATTAAAGTATGGCTGATTGGAACATGCATCTCTGATTTGAGTCAATATACAGCTTTCTGTGCGATTCTGTGATGCAAGACATTCTCGTTTTCTATACATTATCGTCTAAAGTATGTAGTATTCATTGCAGTTCTTTAGTTCTCTGTGTATAGGACTTTCTCACATGCTTCGTGAATGCTAAGAAATGTGGAAATAAATATATAGTTCTTGTAGAACAAGAATCCTCTACTATTAAAGGTAGAAATTAGAAAGAGGTTTCTGTATTTGTGAAATTTTCAATTTCCTCTCCTTTAGTCTTCAGTACTTTTGAAAACCAGTATATATTTGTAAAGATAAATGCTTTGGCTAACAATTATTTCAGTACTTGTACAGATTACTTCTATGATTAAGTGGTACTACATAGTTGAGTGCTGAAAAATTGTTTCTGGGATGGAAATTTAAGCCATTCCAACAACTATGTTGGCTGTGCAGATAGTGTAGACATAACTTGAAGCTCTGAAAATCCTTCAGAAACTATGAATCATCCAAGCTGTTACCTTGATGTTTGTTAATTGAATAATTTCATTGTAATGCTGGCTAAACATGGAAACTGTCGTGTTCTGGTTCAGTTATTTACAAAGACTGAAAATGTTACACTTCAGTTTGAACCATCACATCTTATAAAAATCCTAACAGTAATGTTTTGAGTGATATACACAGAGAAACATATTTTATATTTAAGTGCAGTATTTGTGACATTCTTTTACAAAATACAATGCACTGTTAATCCACATCTCATAAACGTACAAAGTGTATTGTTTTTATTATGTAAATAAACTTTGCATATATGAATAATTTATTTACTNCGTACCATTCACTGCTCAAATTCTAAACAAACTGCTTCCATTGCCGAGATACCGGCTGCTCATATTATAAGGTAAGGTTATAAAACCACCTTTTTAGATCATTTTAGTAAAAGTTTCATGTTCCTATCTCATAGAATTTAAGAACAATGATGAATAAATCATTTTCGAGCAAAATTTAAATGGCCGGCTGAATATATTACCGCAGGAGACGCGGCCGCGGAATTTAAATGACCACGTCAAAGGGTTAATAAATAACTGTGATGTCAGACAACCATTTTTCTTTATTCCACACTGGGTATTGTGTCTTCACCCTCTTGCAGAAATCAGTTCCATCACATAATAAAGGTGAACTTGTTTTGGTAAGTCTGCACCCAGCAGCTAGGCCTCAGCATACAGTTGTGTTTGTTGCAGATTCTGACATATGTGTGATATGGAACACAATATGTGGTTTTTATGTTCATGAAAAAGAATACAGGTGATGTCAGAACTTCAGTCATATACTCATGACATGGTGATAGAATGGTACACTGTGAACATGATATTATGACATGACTACTAAAACATTGTCCATTACATGGGAATGGCTCGATTAACAAGTGAGTCATTGTTAGACAGTGGCTTGCCAACTTGTCAGCAACAATGAAGGAAATCTTGGGAATGGTGTTTTCTGTGCAGTCTAACCTGACTTTTGGCAACTTAGTTGTGCCCATGAGTAGTTGCGAGTCATTTGCCAGCTGGTAAGGACATGAGTATGGGAGCTGGGAAATTACATTGTTGGGAGCAATTACCAGGCAACAACTAGTGAAGACACAGAAGACTTTATATATGTGCTGCAGTACAATGATTTGTAGAGTATGTAGATCTGTGAAACTGTTATAAGTTACCTGTAGTTACAAGTTAAAAAGAGTCCAACAAATCCAGTTACCAATCCAAACCCAATGTCTAGTCAGTAACACATGACAGTATGCTTAAATGTCATTCCCATGAGCACTGTAAGATCACAAATGTTTATTCATTGAAACAGAAGTCTGATGTAATGAAAATTAATGAACTGCATTAAAAATTCTGCAGGCTTATACGTAAATTATTAACAGTTTAGTAATTTTGATCTCCACAAGTCATGAGTCCTACAAATGCAAACTGAACACACTCTTCACCTTGAACAGGCACAAGTACATCTCTTGCCTGTGTGTTGTGATTCTCCATTACTAAACTGTTTATTGCATTATCCAGCTTAAGTTCATAATAAACTTGCATATTACAGTACATTTTGACTGAGGGCCCTCAAGCTCTACTGGTTACATTGTAAAGTGAATGCCATATCACTGTTCATGACTGATCCTATACATAGTTAAAATGCTTTCTAAACAAACAAATAAGAATGTTTAGTCACGTTATGTCTTTCTAATATTACTAAAATATACTAAAACACACATTCAAAATTGTTCAGATCTATAATACAGATTTACTATATTACACCATCATAACATGAAAACCAGTGTTGTACATATAAACTTTATTCAAATTACATACAATATACACAAACTTCTTGAACATAGGTTCAAAATGTTTAGCTATGTTCAATCATCATCTGGACACATACATACAAATATATGCCTCTTCACAAGCTATTATTACTACCACTAATACATCATTTATATTTTGGTAAAACTGATGTTATAAATTAAAATTAAAAATATGTGTGTTGCAGAATAATACCACAACATGACACTTTTATAATAAGTTTAACCTGGTTAGCTTTAATATATTGTAATGACTACTACAACCGACCATACATTAAAGCTTAGGAAAAATACATTGTGATGATGACATCCATATCCATATGCAGAATTTTCAGCACTCAATGAAGTAGTTATGAGACAAGATATTCATTGTCTTTTCATAAGTCCCATGGTGTTGAGCACAAGAGTTTTAATATTTAGAGCTTTGAAACCTCCAGAATAAGACTATAGCTGTGTACTGAGAATGGAAAGCAGAACAGAGGCTGCAAATGAAGACAGACAGAGAGACATTCAAGAATAAAATGGGACATGTTGTCGCTATGTTGTAGCCAAACTGCTACAACATAGCAACAATATCAATGCAGGGAGCAGCCCATATACATATCATTGTAAGAAAATCTAATATACATCACTCCAAATAAACAACCTATTGGGTGACATACAGAATAACGAGCATAAGCTCCGCAAGATGATAGTAGGTCAAGACCACACAACCTAACTTATGTAAGAAGATCCCGATACACAGGCACCCCACACTATAGTTGCTTCTACCACTAGAAAACCACGTCAACACGTAGCAGTCACAAAGTTTTCAAGAGACTTATCGCAAAATACTTCATTTCCATTGTAGGACAATTTTAATTTTTATGTTTTAATCTTTAGTCCATAATTTTTTATTTTTATTATCTGAGTACTTAAAATTTTAACCAAAAGACTCAATTTATCCATTTAAGAACTCTCAAGCGCACAATAAGGATCCTTATTGAAGAATAAGGTGTAAATTGTTAGAAGCAATTCAACAACTGAGTCTGGTATCACTGTATGCCTGATGATGACCCAGTACAAGGGTCAAAACATGTAGTGTCAATAGAAACAGATGTTGATATGATAGTGTCTATTTTGTTTTAATTACAGAATAATATTGTGTAGACTGCATACTTTTGTATACATTTTATGTGCCCTGTTTTTGACACAACAGGATGATTAATATTAAGAGTGTTACAGACATGTTAAACTAAGACAATATATAAATAAAAAACAAAATTATTTAGAGATGTCAGTGAAACTCCTAGAACTACACAAAATATGATACCCAGCATAAAGGATGTGATGAAAAATGCACAATTACTCTTAAAAATTTAGTTCATATGGTTTCTTACATGTCTCCGTTCTTCTTCTTCAGAGGCAAGTGATGAAGATTCATCCTCTAGGTAATCTTTTGCATGCACTGAATCCACAGAGTCCTCTAAACCAGTTTTGATGGATTCCTACAAGGGGGAAAAAAGTTTTCAATCAATCACGTCCTCACAGTAAAGTAAAAAACAAAGTACTTACTTCATGTCTGTCCTCTCTGAGCAGATAATAATTATTCACCCTATTAGTTAATCCCTTGTAACTGAACAAAAAGTCCATAACCATCACCACAAAAGCCTTCTACTGGACCCATATCAGGTACACATCACTTCAACTGACATCTTCACAACCAAGTCTAAAGCCCATTTAATATCATTCTTCCATGTGTGCTTACACTTCCCAAGACATTTTTCAGACAAGATTTTCTAAAATTGAAGACTTTAAAATGATATAAATTTTGTATTTGAAGCTTTAAATAGATGGTTCAAAGCCAATAAACTCTCACTAAATTTTGATAAAACCCATTACATACCATTCTTAACTAAAAACAGCCACCAAATTGATCTGGTCATCAGTTATGCCAACAAATTAATCTGTAAAGCACCTGATACAAAATGCCTTGGAATACATGCAGACGGGACACTGTCTTGGAAAATACATATAGAACAAACTATACCTAAATTAAGTGCAGCTTGCTATGCAATGAGATCGATTAAGCCCTTTATGCCACAGGAAACACTGAAGATGGTTTACCATGCCTACTTTCATTCTATTATGAACTATGGATTAATATTCTGGGGGAACTCTTCACATAGTGTAAAAATTTTTAAGATACAAAAGAATATAATTAGAATCATTACAGGAAGTAGAAGTAGAGATTCATGTAGAGATTTATTTAAGAAATTAAAAATTCTCCCTCTTCAATCACAATACATACTATTGCTTCTTTTATTTGTTGTGTACAACAAAAATAAATCTGAATTAAATTCCAATATCCATAACATGAATACTAGACAAAAATATAACTTCCATCTACCTTCATCAAACTTATCACTATATCAAAAAGGAGTCTACTTTTCTGGCATAAAAGTGTACAATAGTCTCCCACAAAGTATCAAAAACTTGAGTAATGATACTAAACATTTTAAATCAGAGCTAAAGAAATATCTGCATGCTCATTCCTTCTACTCTGTAGACAAATACCTCAATGTAAATAGAGAATAATGTAGAATTCAGCTATATTAGTTTAAGATAAAATTACTTGTACCAGTAGGTATTATTTTGACTTGTTCTATATCCAGAGGTATTAACCTACTTAGGGTCTATGGAATGCAAATAAATTCAATTCAATTCAATTCTAACAAAGCTTCTTAGTCATTTCTTGTTTGCTCCATGCATATGTTCTCTGATCTCACCCTCATTCTGATTTGATCCCATGACCTTCTGACTTGCAGCATAGTAGCTCAACCAACTACACTACCATGTGCCCCCTTTGTTTCATGAAACATTTGAAATTCAAGACAAAAATTAGACAAGTTGTTGGGGAACACCATTTTCTCTGAGGCACACAGTGTAGTTGGTTCGGGTACTATGCTACAAGCCAGAAGGTCACAGGTTCGATTCCTGATGGAGTCACTGGATATTTCAACTGACCTAATCCTTTCAACCACACTAGGACCCTGGAGTAAACTCAGCCTCTAACAGAAATGAGTACCAGGAATCTTCTTGGGAGTAAAGGACAGTTGGCATGTAAGGCTGACAACCTCACTGCCATCTGTGAGCCGACCGTCTAGAAAATGGGAGCTTTGATGTCTCACAACCCTATGGGCCTCCATGGCCTGTTACAGGGATATCTTTACCTTTTTTACCTTACCACTTTCTCTACATGCAAATGGCATAGAAATATTAACTTTTTTCTTCCATCTTTTCTAGTCTGTGCTCCACTCTTGTGGTAAAACTAAATGGTAACAATTTCCTACATAGAATGGCATGTGCATTTTTCAGTGGTTCAGAATTTTTACAGTGTACTTCATTAAATAAATATTATCTTGAAATAATTTTTAAATAANTACACGCGTGGAATCCGCGACATCATATGATGACGTTCGGCCAGCTGCCCTTACTTTTAACGACATCATATGATGACGTTCGTCCGATAAAGGTTAAACTACATCNACCCTATGGGCCTCCATGGCCTGTTACAGGGATATCTTTACCTTTTTTACCTTACCACTTTCTCTACATGCAAATGGCATAGAAATATTAACTTTTTTCTTCCATCTTTTCTAGTCTGTGCTCCACTCTTGTGGTAAAACTAAATGGTAACAATTTCCTACATAGAATGGCATGTGCATTTTTCAGTGGTTCAGAATTTTTACAGTGTACTTCATTAAATAAATATTATCTTGAAATAATTTTTAAATAATAGTTTCTGAACTTGATGTGCGAGGATGTCCAGTAAGACTTGTAAAATGTAATCCATTCAGAGATATTACAAATAAATTTTAGCTTCCAATCAGAGACAATAAGATTAAGAGAATTTCCATTTAAACTAGATATTCACTGTTAAAATTCTACTTCATAACTGAAATTACTATCAAGCAGAAGAATAACCCACCACTGTATCACTAGTGGCTGCAATTCTGGAAGGTAAGTGACAGGTTCCTTCACTTGGTTTTCTAAAACTAGGGGGCACAGCAAATAAATTAGCAAGTGAGAAGGAGCTGTTCCGAAATGATGTTCGTTTCACTGTGTCCAGGCGAGACAATGAATCAGGAACTCTCAGAGCATTCCGGAACTCCTGAAAACGAAGTCATAAGTGGCTATTAATTTTTATACAAGCTTCACAGACAAATGTAGTGCATGAAATTTAGCATTACTGTGAACATCAACATAACCTCTCTTGAAATATATTATGAACCTATGTTAGAAATAAGAACTATTTTCAAGTTAATCTTAAATTTTCTATTTAATTGACATTATATCATTGTATGAATTAATTATACAGTTTTACCATGGAGACATTATATGATGCAGAAATAAGATACATGCCAGCACCCATGCTTTTTGGAATTTAAGCACAAACAATGTGCCTGCACTCAGATTTCAAATTATAAGCTAAATTAAAACCATATTCACATATTCTTTGTTATTTAAATAAATATCACATATGGGAAGAAACACAGAACTTCCCATCAGGATATCTAGAAGCTGTGTTGAAATCTTTTACGTTATATTGAATAGAAAAGTGCTTCTAAATTTACATTAAACGTACTTCATTCATTCATTGCTCTTCTAAAATTCAAATCTGTAGAACAGATTTTACATCTTTCTTATTATAAAATGCATCAGTGATGGAGGGCAAACCTCTTACTGAGGTTACTGTAATTTCTCTCTGTTCTGTATTTTGTGAAATATATTGTGAACAGCTTCATATCGTGAGGCAGTAAGTGGCTGGATGACCAGAGTTTGACCCTTACCAGAATCATGGAGTTTTCTCATCACCACCATGTTCAGACCAGTTCTTGAGTCCATCCAGCCTTCCAGCCACTGTCATTCTGTCAGGGTTAAAGTGGCCATAGCATAAAAAGGTCCACTCACCTCTGAGTTCCCTATATGCCTTCATGACACAGTGCTCATGCAAAGGGACAACTTTATGTTTACCTGCACAGTTTGGTACGGAGACTAGTGCACATCATAATCTTAGCCATTCTATTATTATGACTACAGATTAGAATTTTGGAAAGATTTACATGGTCCTGCACGAATGCACATTTATGCTCACACCACTATATATCACAATTTTGAAACAATCAAGAGTCAATGTAATAAAATAATTCACAATTCTAGATGCCGCACACGGTAGCGTAGTTGGTTGAGGGGCTATGCTACAAGCCGCAAGGTCGTGGGTTCAAGTCCTGATGAGGTCATTCGATGTTTTTCAATTGACCTAATCCTTCCAGCTGCACTATGGCCCTGGGGTTCACTCAGCCTCTAACAGAAATGAGTACCAGGAATTAATTAAATAATTTTCCCGAGGAGTAAAGCGCAGCCTGACTGAAGTATTTCATGATTTCTTTCCATCCCTTTACATGTGTGCTGGAATACTATCTCAGCTAGGCCAAGACCACCCTACCATGGAATGTTATATAGTTTGAGAACCTCAGAGTGTTATACAAAGCCACACACTATTAACCCGCTAGCATACTTTGATAACTGTGGCCATGTGATCTTTTGTGGCATTAATTACTTCTTTTTGTCTGTGACATGTCACTGGATGAAAGTTAAAAAGATTCCTTATTGGACAAAACATGTAGAATACCCATGCAGAAGTTTTGTGACAAATTTTAGTTATTTACTTTTAAAATTGTTTTAATTAATTCCATATGTGCATTTCACACGGACAAAATCACATACTACAACAAGGGGTTAAAAATAACTGTAACGTTACCTATGTAATCTACCAGTTACAAATTACAACCTCAGTAAAGTGATGTATCAGCTAAACATATAAGTATATTAAACATATATGTGCAATAAACTAGTCTTAGATGTGAAAAAAATATCACATCTACTGTGACAAAGCTTCACACTTTCTTCTGCCAATCACAGATGACAAACAGAGAAAACATCAAGCACAGGAAGACAGAAATACATGCAAAATACTCAAGATGCACACATGGACACAAGTAATTTAAACGATTTCATTCATATAATTATGTGCAAACTGACTGAAATTAAATCTTTCTTTACCCCATCCAAACTTCCTCTTATCTGCTGAAAGTCCTGTAACATGTTCAAAACTAACATTTCAGTGTAGTTCTATGGAAATACAGTAATTCCTCACCAACCATAGAGTTTATTTTATATTCCCTGCAAACACTGTGGTTGGCAAGACAAGTCCTTGAGGTATATTGGGGATTAGAACAACCACAGCCATTATTAACACTCATCAAAGCCTAACTCAGTCACCTGTTTCCTCACCAATACTCAAGACCAGAAAAGGTACTGTCCATAATATAGGACACACTGTAAGATTGTCAGTACTGGCAGACAGCACAGAACTGATTACAAATACAGGTATAAGGGGGAAATTTTAATGAACAGTCACCATTTGGAACATATAACCTTCATAAAATTCATTGAGATTTACTGTAATGTGATCAAAGAAACATGTTTAAGCATATATATCTGATTTACAATGTTAGATTAGTATTCAAAATTAACATTGCATCCTTGTATTTAAAGGGTAGCAAACAATAAAATAACATACTGTACCTCTAAATCCTCATTTTCATCTATATCTGCTATTTCCTGGTAGGCCTTAGTGAAGAACTCAATTGCCTTTGTGTGAAAACCAAGCTCAATAGTAACAAAAGTTAGGAATAAAGACTTTATGTCATGCAACTTCTTCTTCTCAAACATATCAATCTGCTCTTCAAGGGCTTTCACAGTCCGAGAGACATTAGCACTTGCTTTCAGTAATTCTGTCTCAGCAAGAGACTTAGACTTAGTTAAGGACTATTAATGAGCAACAGTTTGATATAACACAAGTTTTCATATGTTAGCACATTTTAACATTCACCTCTGTTAATGAAGAGAGCTGTTATGAAAGACAACTATTATTTACACCATACATGGCAGCTGTATTAAGAATGAATACATAATGATTAGTGATTAATTAATGAAGCTGCCATATGAAGACCTCAATTCGGTTCCAAATGACTGTGTTTCTGAAGAAACACATTACTGAGTCAATTCAATTAAGCAGTTTAGCACAGTCACAATTATATGCTACATTATATCTTGTTGGATTTGTTGCCCTCACATGGAAGAGTGCAGTCTTTTGGGTTTAATGCCATGAGATGGAAGTGACATGTTCCCCAAAAAACTGGACTTTCTCCAGACTACACAGAATTACAACCCAGAGGACCATACCCTGCTTCCTGTCTGATTTTGTGATTAACTGTTGTCATTCATTCATTCATTTCCTTTATTTTCCATATATCCATATAGGTAAGAAACCCAAGATGTGGAAATAGTCTCTTTGAAAATAGATATATCAAGATACATATACAAAATTATGAGTCACATAATTAAAATCACTTACATTAATCGATTAACACAAATAATAATATAAAGTAAAAAATTTAATAAGATTTTATTTAATAAACATAATTTAAAAATAACTTACTATAAAACTTGAATTAATATAATTTTATTTA
>NW_019720720.1:0-61924 GCF_002891405.2 Cryptotermes secundus | reverse complement strand
GCCCGTCGACGGCCGTCCCGAACGATCGTCATCATCAGTCAATGTTCGGCCATTTTTAAAATGCTTATACCAGTTGTAAGTTTGTGTCTGGCCTAAACTGTTTTCACCAAAAGCTTGCTTCAACATTTGGTGTGTTTCTGCAGAGATTTTCCCAAGTTTGAAACAAAACTTTATACGGACACGCTGCTCTCTGAGGTCAGCCATCACAAAACCGCAAACTCACAGAAACACAACAATGGAAATATGTTCACCAACAATAAACCCAACCACTCAACTTGACGCTGCTTGCCACACCGATTCAAGAAGGATGTGTGAGGAGGCACCTAGCGGTATTTCGATGTACTCATAACCATTCGCGCGCAAAATTCAAATTTCGGGAACTTTTGGATTGCCCCACGTATTTTGTTAGGTAACTACAGGTAAATATAAATTACTGAGGGCTCTAGTTTTGTATTTGTGAATCTCTTTGTTAAAATTAAATAAATGTTATTAATTATGTCTATAAGTAATGAATATATGTACTTAGAGTAGAACATCATTTTTTCCAAATTCTTCATAGTTTCATTATTGTAAGTTTTAAGGTATCAAGTAGTATTATGAATTGTACTAAGCAAAGAAGTTTTTTTGTATGTAATCAGCACAAGGAATGATAGAATAACAAGATATAAGTATTGTTTCCTCAGTTATTTAATACAATTAACCTGTCATGCTTTGTGTGAGTTACTCACAAAGGTAGGAAAAGGCAGTTCTTACCAGACACCAGAGAACATTAAACATTGGCTTCAATGTCACCTTTATTCTTGGACTGTAGAACAGAACATTTTAATTTTTCAGTGTCATGACAAAACAACATCACATAATATTGTCATGTGTTGGGTATATGTCACGCGACAAATAACTTCACGCCGTATTGGATATAGCAAATTTATTCCACTCGCTCTTACAATCACACTATTTACAATCTCACAATTACTGCCATCGGCCGTATCACAAATACTAGACTGCAATTAACTGGTTACTCTTTCTCTAGTAACTGGCTGAATACTCACTACTAAATAACTTATCACTCACTACTAACTACTGAATAGTGTTCGCTGCTCCTTATTTGGCCTCGACACGGACAACACAGAAATCAGTTAGGTGATAGGTACCACTGTTGCTTAACGTCGTGTTTACCGATTGCCTAGCAAGTCATTGCATGGACTCCCTGCTGTGTTTACAAAGGGGTTGGTGAGCAACGCTGCCGAGAGTTGTTTATTGCTGCATAGCAACTGCGGTGTCCCCTGTTATGTCACCGCGGGGAGGGGGACGGGGTGTTTACCGAGCGTGGCGCCGTCACATCACAATATATTATGTTCAGAACTGAAGTACATGTAGATTTACGTGTCTCTTCCTGACTATGAATATTACCGGAGAGTCAGATCCAAAACAGAATAATATTACATGCATAGTTTCTTCAAGATGTTTAATAGAACTGTAACTCCTGCGTCCCTTGAAAAGATCAGGATCCTAGTTAACATTTTGTACACATGAAACAATCAGTAGTTTAACTTGTACAAAATTTATGTGCCAGGAACTTCACCTTCTTACAATGAGTCTTGCTACTTCTTTCATACTACACACATGCACATGATCTGGTCCACAATATGGCAACACACTTTGCTGTTGACTAAAGAGTATGTGTACATGAAACAGGGATAGCAACTCACAATTTCACACTATCAAAGCCTATATACACTAGCTAGCCTTTGAAAAAAGGATACTATTTGCTGCCTGTTTCGAGGATTTCTCTCCCTGACTCGATCCAGATGTTTCCTACGGGCCAACTCTTGATTACGGACAACAAAAGTATTCTTGACTTCTTCTTTGGCATGTTTGCAAATATCTTCATACTGTGAGAGCTCTGATACAACTTTGGAATCTAAGCGCTGAACTTGGGCATCCCTATGTAACAATAAGTATTTAAATTCTTACTTTGTGGAAAACACCTATCAAGTTCAAAGTTAAGAAAAATACAAGCAGTTTGCAATGAGAGACACAGGCCAGTAGATGACACTTCGTCAACAAAAAGTTTATATATACCTTGTACTACATAAGTCAATAATTATCCGCAATGTTGCTGTAAACTTTATTTCAATACAAATAGAAAAATTACATTAACATTATTTTTCAACATAGCCCCCTTGCTTTTCAATGCACTTGGTCCATCACTGCACAAGCCTCCTTATGCCCTCTGAAAAGAACGTTTTCAGCTGAGCAGCAAGCCATGCATGCACCGCTTCCAAGGTAACTGAGGGCCCCTTAATGCCTGAGTGGACCAAACAAGTGATAGTCAGAAGGGGTGAGATCACGACTATACAGAGGATGAGCCATTACATCAAACTTGAGCTTCTTGAGGGTTTCAGCAGTATAGGCAGCACTATGTGGATGGGCAATGTCATGTAACAACACAACACCTTTTGACAGTAGTCCTCGGTATTTGCTTCAAATTGCAGGCTTTAGCCAGTCAACAGGCATCTCACTGTAATAAGCACTGTTTATTGTTCTGTCCCTCTCCATATAATGTTCCAGTACTGGGCCTTGTGAGTCCCAAAAAGACTGTAAGCATCAGTTTTACTGTGGATGGTTGGCTTTCGAACTTTTTCTTGCTGGAGGAATGTGCATGTTCCCAGTCCATACTCTGCCATTTACTCTCTGGCTCGCAATGATGGATCCATGCTTTGTCACCAGTGATGATTCTGTCTAAGAAGGCATCACATTCATTACCATAGCAATAAAAATGTTATTGGCAGATGTCCAGGTGCATTTGTTTATGCAACACTGTGAGTTCTTTTTGGACCCATCTTGCACAGACTTTATGAAACCCAAATCTGTTGTGGATGTTTATAGGCAGAACCATTAATAATTTGCAAATAATTTTCCACTTCATCAACAGTCACTCATCTGTCTAATAGAACCATGTCATGTGCATGCTCAATGTTGTCCTCATTAGTGGCTGTGGATGGGTATTCGTTCCTTCCACAAGTGTAACACTTGTGCAACCATTTTTTAATTTTTAAATCCATTCGTAGACACTCCATTGCGGCAAAACGCTTTTCCTGTATTGTGCTGAAAGTCCTTGATGGATTGCAGCCCCTTATGCCCCTTCCGACCACAAAAACTGATTCACTAAACATTGCTCTTCTTTGGTGCAAACAGAAGGAGGAGCAGCCATGATTAATGGCAATGCAGCAACAATGGAACTGACTTGCACAGAATAATAAGACAGAAACCATGCATAGTGATGCTGCACAAAATGACAGTGCTGCCAAAAGAAACACAAATACAACTGCATTGGGGATAATTATTGATTTCCTTTCATATAATAAAGAGTTCAAAGTGTGGTCAAAATAAATGGTATTCTCCTGTCATGAACCATCATTAAGGCTCCTTCATCTGATGATACCCTTCTCTTTCTTATGTCTAATATACAACAAATTAAACACACTCACCTAAGAGAAAATTTGTTGAACGAGAGTGCAGACTTTTCACGTTTACATACAGGAAGTGATGATACATAGGTCATACCGAAAGTCATGAGCAACTTTTTTTGCATGCAACCTGGGAACAGCAGACGAAAGAGAGTATGGTGGTAGGTGGAACCAGCTGTTGTGTTAACCTTGAGTGTCTTGTGATGTCAATAGCTTGCATCATGTGACCAGTATCACTCCTAACAAAATGGCTGACAACCATATGTCGTTTCGCCAGCGTGCTGTCATCGGATTTCTTGTGAAAGAGGAAATCCCTGCTGCAGAAATTCACCAGAGACTTCAGCATGCTTATGGAAGTGCGTGCATGGGTGCGAGCAGTGTTGGAAGATGGGTGGAACATTTTACAAGATGGGAACACCAGCATCGAAGATGAGTCTTGGAGCGGTCGTCCTTGAAGAGCCTCAACTGAACGCAACAAGGAAAGAGTGGATGAGATCATTCAAGATGACAGGCGTGTGACTGTGGACACAATAGCCTGAAAAATTGGAATAGGGTACAGTGCAGTACAGGAGATGATTGAAAGCTTGGGCTATAGGAATGTTTGTGCTCGTTGGGTCCTGCGGTTATTGACCAAAGACCACAAAGGTCAGCGAAAAGCCATCACCTCAAAACTGCTGCAGAGATATTGACACGAAGGCAATGATTTTATGCTCTGTATTGTGACAGGTGACGAAAGCTGGTTTCACCACTTCGAGCCTGAAACGAAACGGCAGAGTATGGAATGGCACCATTTGCATTCTCCATCAAAAAAGAAGGCAAAGACAGTGCCATCAGCTGCGAAGGTGATGGGCACAGTCTTCTGGGATGCACAGGGGTTTATTCTGGCCAAATTCCTGGAACCTGGGAAAACCATAAATGCTGCTCATTATGTCCAGACACTGCACAAGCTCCGTCATGCATTGCGCGATAAACATCCGGAATGAAACATCATCATCCTGCATTCCAATGCTTGCCCCCATGCCGCTCGCCTCACATTGGAAGCAATTGCAAAGATGGGGTGGGAGGTTCTTCCACACCCCTCCTATAGCCCTGATCTGGCACCCTCCGACTACCATCTTTTCAGATTTTTGAAGGATCAGCTGTGTGTACAACATTTTGAGACAAGGGAGGCAATTCAAAAAGCAGTGCGTCAGTGTCTTCGGATGGCTGGAACGGAATTTTACAGAAGGGGAATTTTCAAACTCCCAGAATGCTGGGAGAAATGTGTACCAAGAAGTGGCGATTATGTGGAAAAATAAAGAAAGGTCTGTAGATTGAGGTGGTGTATTTGGTTTGTCAATAATATAGCATGTTACTTTACAAAAAAATTGTTGCTTATGACTTTCAGTAAGACCCTCGTAACATTTAATGACCAGTGTGTTTTAATGTTATTGTAGGGTAGTAGACCTCGTCTGTTAAATATATGAAATGGTGCAAAGTCTCTACACTTACTTTCTCATATGCAACTGACCTTGCTGATTGCTGTTCAACAGACCATTATTGGTCACTGAATATACAGATTAGGGCATGTAAGCAATGTGTAACACTGTTTAATTATTTCATATATGCTTTCTATTATCCTGAAATAATATTTCAGATAAACTGTCTTAACTTTTAAATATGGTATAACAAAAAATACATCCAACTGATACATTTTTGAGAAAACTAACAATCCACATCTGGGCCCTACAGGTGCAAATCATTATTTTCTCAAAAATACCACCTATGCACTTTTATTTAGGGAAATGGTCTCCATAAATTACTCGAATATAACCAAAATCATCAAAACCTTTTTTAAAAAAAATCACAATTTCTTTTCTTCGGGCCCACTTGAAAGGCCCCTATTTTTGGACCTAGAATATTCATATTCACTGGACACCAGACTGAATACGAATAAAATCCTTCCAGCTGTTCACATGCTTGCCAGGGGCACATCCATACATACAAACAGACTGCATTCAAAAAGCTACTTATTCACATTCAGGGGGACTGAAAACATATAAACATGTGAAGTACTTCAGAACAGACTTTTTTTCAAGCTCATACACACTACATTTATGATACAGTTAAGGGGAACTACACTCTATCAGGGATGATCAAATCTATAATTTAGTTGTTACAGCTCATGCATTTATCTCATTTCCTTTCTCTACAAACTACACCACATCTTGAACCAAAGAAAAAGAAAAAGAAATGAAGATTTTGAAGAGAGTTAAAAATTTATGACATACAAATTTTTATATTACAGTCAATCTCCTGAGTGAATTTCAATTTAGTTAAGTCCTGACAATGGCAGTTAGCACAACAATCATCTCCATAAATCTTAATCTGTTACCCATTAAAGCATCATCAGACAATCATACAAGTTGATTTATCTGTTGAAATGCTCTCTCATTCATGGGTACTCAGTTTTTATAGGAAGATATGTGATGCTTGAAGGAATGATGTCACAATTACTATTTGACATTCAGCCATTTCCAACACACTCAACAACTCAACATACAATTGAAGAGGTCCTGAACAACTGTTAAAACCTTTTGTTCAACAGATATAACTGGTCCTGGACAACTGTTAAAACCTTCTGTTCAACAGCTATAACTATTACTTATGTCTGAAATCTGGAATTGAGACAGCACCTGTAGTCTCCTATAGCTGATAATGTAGAGGAAAACTGAAGTAAGCCATTCCTTAATGACCTGTTCACATTTTCAGCTTCTGCATAATCTTGGATTGCCTTTACTGCTTCATCAGATTTATCTCTCAACCTGAAAATGAGATCACACAGAAGAAAGTTGTTCCTGAACTAAAAATCAGATACATGAGTGAAAAATCTTCAAGAAAGGGAAAAATGAAAGTTGTCATTTCGCATGCAGATCAATTGCTCTACAACCATCTCAAATGTCAATAAACATGCATAAATAACATAAAATGGAATTCTATAACTTGTTAACAGATAATCCCAAGAATGGAATATGGAAAATTAAATTATTTTAGAACACAAACCCTGCACACTTCCTTGTGTAAGCTGCAAATATTGTACACAGTTCTGCAAAATGCTTCTCAACTGAGGCTATCCTCTCTTCAATGAATCTGGCTTGCTGTTCGCTAGAATGAAGGAGACTGTGTCAAAAAGAAGCATTTTATTTCAAGGTATACATGATGTTCAGTAGAGAAACTGACATTTATCAACAAACATGAGAACTTAGCTGCCAGCAGCAACTCAAGAGTTTCATGCACTAATTAACAAAGCATCCATTCTGAACTGGACCTTCATATAGCTATGATGAATCATTTATATTGTTTAGTTTTTGTAATTTTGTGTAATATATACTGTTGAAATGCATATATAATACTAAGAAGAACCTAAAGTGGAAAACAATGTAATCAACTAAATACAGCAGTGTGATTATCATTATCAATGATTACTTTAATCAAGATGTCACTTCTCCAATGAATTTTAGGTGCAATTTTTAAACTTTCACATTTTCAAAAGTGAAGGAATTAGCTGGTTTAAGTAATAATTTTGTCACTGCTATATGTTACATAGTGAAAAATACACACAAGAGGGACCTCTGTGTCCCACATACGAAGGACGTGTTGAGAATCAACCAACTTATTTTGTACTGTGGTACAATCTCTTAATGGGGGCATGTGGTAGCGTAGATGGTTGAGGCACTATGCTACAAGCTGGAAGGTTGCAGTTTCAAGTCCTGATGAGGTGGATTTTTTCAACTGACCTAATCCTTCCAGCTGCACTATGGCCCTGGGGTCAACTCAGCCTCTAACAGAAATGAGTACCAGGAATCTTCCTGGGGGGTAAAGGGCGGCTGGTGCGTAAGGCTGATAACCTTACCGCCGTGAGCGAACTGTCTAGGTAATGTGGGACCCTCAACATCTCACAACCCTAAAAGCCTCCATGGCCTGTTACAGGGATAGCTTTACCTTTTTTTTTCTTACCATCTCTTAAGAGACATATGAATTACATGCTACAAACTGTCTTCAAGCATTATACAGATTGGCTCATTGAATGCCTATCAGAAACTGCCTTATAAGCCCAATCAGTTTATTGGCAGGGAAATCAAAATTGTGTAATGCCCATTATTTATTGTACCCAAATTCTAATCCTTTAGGCATTTGGGCAAAAGGATTTCAAGAATGATGTATTTAATGATGTGACTTGTTCAAGTGTTACTGTTGTAGCAATTATGAATGCTAAATAAAATCAATGAATGAATGAATGAATGAATGAATTGAAAATTCAACAACAAATGTCATCTGTTATATAAATTACATTTTTATTGTTTAAAAACTAACTACCATTCACTTATATAACATTTAAACAACAACAAAAGGGTAAAACTAAAATAATATATGCTTACATAGTGTGGCACTCCCTTATATGAATATGAAATTCTTAAGCAAGCAGTGATAATGAAAACTAAGTGATGCACAAATTTACATCAGAGGTCCTTCATTCACTTATTGGCAACAGTTGTTCAAAGAATTACTCTTCCATACAGATTCATGGTTTTACTGCTCAGCGTCATGTTTATATACGAGGGGGTACCCAAAAGAAACCAAACTTATTTTTTTCTTAAACTTATTTATTCAAATTTTAAGCACAAACCTTCAATCCCCTTCAAAGTACTCTCCACTTACACTAATACACGTTTCTAGTCTTTTATTCCATTTTTCAAAACATTGTCTAAATTCATCTTTTGAGATGCTTGACAGCGCCTCCGTCGTTTTTTTCCTTCACCTCAGCAACATCAGCAAAACGCTGAAAAAAAGTTTTGATCATTTCGGGACTCTTCTTTCAAAGCATAGCATGCTTCCACGCGACCTTGTTTTTGTTCAGCAGTCAGCAGTCGTGGCACGAATTTCGCAGCCACCCTTTTCATTCCCAAATCTTCTGTCAAAATTTGTTGAACTGAGCTCCAAGTCACTCCCGACAGCTCCACAATTTCTTCAATGGCCCGTCGTCGATCTTCCTTGATGATTTCACGAATTTTTTCAACATTTTCATGTGTTCGGGCCATTGCAAAAACGACGATCACACAAAACAGTTGTTACTATAAACTCTGCTGAAACTAGTCCTTACCTTCTGAAGCAACGGTAGTCGGCTTATCGACTCAGGAATGTTAGCTCTATGCGCTCATAGCGGCAAAACGCGGTACTACAAAAGCTCTGCCCACAAAAAAAAAAAATTAGTTTGGTTTCTTTTGGGTACCCCATCGTATATAAACACTTTTAGTGTGCATCAAAATCCATATCGAAAAAGAAAATATTTGTCAGATACATTTTTATTCTCAATGGTACAATGCAACAAGAGGCCTATCACCACTTCATGAAAGAAAGGGTGGGAGGGTATGGATTGGATTCATCTTGCTCAGAATGGGATCCAGTGCTGGGATTTTGTGAACATGGAATTAACCTACAGATTTCATAAAGCAAGGGGAATTTCCTAACTGGCTGGGTGACTATAATGTTCTCAAGAAGAACTCTTCTCAGCGTTAGTTAGTTAATATCTCATGAATCATTTCATAATAAAAATTAAAATATATACTATAAACTTACCATGCCATATGCTGTGGACGACTGGCCTTGATCATGGTGATGAAAGTATCTATGAACACTGAAACATAAAAAGGGATACATCATAAACATGCAAAATATTGCTTACAAATAATAAATAACATGTATACTCATTTGCATTCATATTGAAATTACAGAAGGAAACATCTGAACTCTTTCTTTTTGTGTGTGGTTTATTTTATGACTGTCAATATGTCAGACTAAATAGCACTGATGATCTGCGACCAGTGCAATGGAAATGATGAAACCCCATATACCTCCTGAATACAAGTCTAGGTTGTGTTATTACTACACCAGCCTGCTCAGTCAATTCTGATTGGAACATCAGAAAAATTGCAGCTCGTGAAACGATTTTAAACGAAAAATATGTATTAAGATGACAAAATTTAAATATATTAATAAATAATCATAACCAGAAAGTTAGTGGAAATAACTGTTTCAATTAACACAACCAGATAAGAAAAAAATGAGGCCAACAGACAATCAATAGACAGGTATCAAAAAAGAAACAAAATAACCATAACTTAAAAGATCAATGTTCTATGTAAAGTTATAACTAGTGAAAATGCACGCTAAATTCTTTACAGAAATTTTGGACATACTTCCATTATAAGTTCCCATAAATTAATATTTTAAATGAATGAACTGAACTTTACATGGTAGTGACTGACATGCAAAGACACCATTCATACATATGAAAAGCACTAATGATGGCTTAGACTGTTAAGTACCCCATTCCAGTCAACTACCCAAAGTGGCTTCAAGTTTACACTGGAAAGAATTGTAAGATTACCATTGCGTGTTAACACCTGTTCTGAATTCATTGATTCTACCTGGAAACTATCCCGCGGCTTGCATCGACGTTTCGGAGAAACATTCTGCCATCATCTTCGGAATCGACGTGTGAGTCTACCGAGTAGTCAACAAGATGCAGGCAACTAGCAAAAACGCTGACGATGACGACAGTCAGGTCCTCCGAAACGTCGGTAAACTTCTACTGCACCAACCGGCGATGCATTCCTGAAGAGAGGTTAAATTTCGAGCAACGTTTTTACCGAATTAAGCGGTAGTAATTCTAATACGACAAAACTCAGGTTCACGTTTATAAACATACAAGAAAAAGTTCTGTGAGGTATATCACCTACACACGAATACGGGTAACAAAATTTGTCAAACGTAAACACCCAACAATCCCAACCTATCTATACACAACGTAGACAAACAACTCGCGCTTGTAAACAAACTACGTTTCAAGATGCAGATGTTGGTACCGTTGGTACCCGCGGAAGTTCAAGATGGAAGACTTAAATTGGTAAGGGAGGGAAATTGCAAATAATTTCAATAATTCTCTAATTTTGCAATAATAGACAGTATGTAAAGTAAGGTATGTGTTCACATTAAAGTTATATATAATCATAGCATATTACTTTTTAGTGGTTACAGTGTCTTCTGTTTAGTGCAATTGCAACGTGTGTACACAATTTCTAATACGTAATGGATTTCTAATTTTCAAGAGATTCTCTGTTTCCCCACACAGTGTTACTGCGTTAAATATGTAAGTACGAACTCTATAGTGATGTGTTATAGTGTCTGTGATCGTAATGCAAACATTAATTCATTCGTTTCCTTTATTTTACATGTATCCATATAGGTAACAAACCTAGGATGTGGAAATGGTCCCTTTGAAAATAGATATATCACGATACATATACAAACTTACACGATTCACATAATCAAAATCACATACATTAATCGATTAACATAAATAATAATATAAAGTAAAAAAATTAATAAGCTAATTTAAAAATACTGTATCCGATCGTCTTCTATCCCTTACATTGTGCCCCACTCGTGACTGCCTTTTGCCCGACTTTACGTCACGTATTAGTTCTTTTACGTGTATCCCTTCCTTTCCCTGTGCTGCGGCTCACCTGCACCTCGTGTCTGGACGGTCTGGACGCCTCCACTGGAGTTACTGCCCTCCTTCCTCTTTCTCGGGATGTCGAGAAGTTTGGTGGGAAGGGAGGAGAATTGTGGTTGTTGGTGCTGGTAGGCGAGAGTTCGTTTCCTGTACGACCATTAGGTGTCTCGCAAGTAGGGAAAGACGGGAGTAGCTGGGTTCTGCTTTGTAATGGGTAGATATGAGTTCTTATCCAGAGTCATACAGGAATAGCTTGGGCAGAGCAGGAAGATCCTCATGCTACAATCACGTACACCACTTCAAGACTTTTGAACATCAGTAATTATTTAATTAACTTCAGCTCACTGAACACAATGGAAATCCTAATGGTTACACTTATTTGGATTGAACTTGTAATACTTTTAGCGAAGTGACGTAATTGTGTTTTTGTGTCTGACTTGGCCAAAAGTTGAATGAAGGCTGTCTGAGGTAGAATGCACTCTCTCTGAATCCTGAGGTCCATGAACCAGAGACTCTAAGAGAAATCCACTCCTCCAATGTGTGCCATTGGTTTAGTTTAAAAATTAGGAGGTTCCCTAAATTTGTAAATTTCCAATCATGTTGCTTTGCTATGTGATTCTGGCAGTTACTGAGCTGATGCTAAGGTTTACAGTGACTTGATGTATTAAGATCAGGGGATTAGGCTCCGACCTTCCCACTTCTAAGTTATAGCTGTTCCAAGCTGTCAGTTCTCAAATTCTCAAAGACTTTCCGACTCTGCTGAAACTGCCAGAATTCCAGGAAATGTACCAGATGTTACTTCCTGTCCACATAGCAAAACTTGAACTGTGTCACTTCTGAGTGTAAAAAGTTGGCTGTCTGCCAGATCTCTGTTTGTATTTTACATGATCTTAACTTAATATAAATTTAATTAATACAAAAGGGTCCGGCAAATTATGATGAATGGTTACATACCTTACTATAAAACTTGAATTAATACAATTTTATTTAAATTATCTATATTAACTGAATTAAATACATTACAAATTTACACACATATGACCATTTATGTTGATAGTGTTCATTTATGGAATAATGTTGGGGAATTGCCCAAAAGCAAGAAAGTGGTAACAGTTCAGATGACCATGCAGCCTTTGACCATATTGGTGTGTTATTGTGTCTGTGATCCTAATGCACTCATGTTGGGGAATCCACCAAAATCAAGAAAGTGTTAACACATTAGTTCAGATGACCAAGCAGCTCTTGTTCATTTGTGAGGAAATGTGAGCAGCATGTGAAACAGTAAGCAGATGTGTCTGCGCAACTGCGCAGAAACACTTGCAGGTTACATACATACATACATACATACATACATACATAGCATTCCATAGATCCATGAGGTAGTCAGATGACCTACCGGATGTGGAATTAGTCAAAAATCATACAATACATATATACATGCACAATTCAAGTTCACATAAATAGTAAGGATTTCACAAAAGTAGTAAAATATCCATCATAAATCCATACATTAACATATACTAGATATTTTTTCCTGTGTTCCAAACAAGAGAAAACATTACATACACTTTATGTTGTTTGGAAGCATAAATTCCTCAACAGAGTAAAAGGAGTGTGTAATTAAGTATCTCTTTAGTGCTACTTTAAATTGTCCCTGTTTATCTATAAGAGTTGTGATATTTGGTGGTAGATTGTTGAAGATTTTAATGCCAGTATAATATGCACTCTTCTGGAAACAAGAGAGGCTGGCAACTGGTCTGTGAAACTGATTTTTATTCCTTGTGTTGACATTGTGTATTTTAGAATTGGTTGGAAAAAATTCTTGGTTTTTTTTACAATGAAGATCATTAAGGAGAATATGTATTCACATGGGAGAGTTGTTACTACAGAATGTAAAGTAATAAAATGTGATCATTACGGAAAACATATGAACATGGAATTCGGCATTAGTAGAGAAATATACCATTACTCTAAACCTAGTATTTAGAAATAAGTTGCACTGAATAATAAGAAACATACTAGTGACAAAGTTTACAATTATTAATTAATCATATTATTCTTTAAGGTTCAGCATGATTGTGCAGAAACCTATGGATACCTGGGATGTAATATGAGTAAGTTCTTGAAATTATTCAGGTTTCCTGTGGTATGTATGTGTTACTGGTCATGCACTTATTGGTGCCATTACTTTGGATGTTCATACTGTGGTAAGATTACATATCAGTGGTAAAATAAACATTCTCTTTTGAAATAAGGAGGTGTCAGGCAAGAGGTAATGTATGTGATGCATACTATACATCTTGCATGTATATCTTAACATGTAAGATTTGAGGCTTTCACGGCGGTGACTATGAAGAAAGCAGTCTTCTGGGATTTGGCACCGTGTATATGTGGAAATCCCAGAAGACTGCTTTCTTTATATCTTAACATGTTTACTGTGTGTTTAAAATTATATTAAAGTACACAGCATTTTTCTCACAAGGAAGTCACAGTTTTATTTTAAATTCAGAATGGCTAATTCACTGCTCTTTTTTTTTTATACTTCTTGTGAAATTCAAAGGAATTTGTGAATAGTTTACTGAATATGTTAACACTGTTCACTACAAATAATACAAGTTATAAATGGAGTTGCATATTGTATGGAAAATATGGGACATAAACAATGTTTGAAATGCAGCTTGATTTTTGTAGTACAGTAATTATTGGTTTGTTCTTTTATACAGGCCTAGGCTGTAGGCAGTGAAAGCAGCCATGATGTGCAATGCACAGAATGCAGGTGTGTTATACAGGAAATTTATATGCAGCAGTATTTCTCAGAGACTGAAAAGAGTGTTAGTTTCATCTTTGAGTGAACATTATTTAGTAGTTTTTTGTGTTGATGGTTGATTATAAATCTATTAACTTGCCTAAAAGTTATGACATTTCTTATGTGTTTTTAATGCATGTCTTTCTGATGGTATTATAGTATGGATTTTGGATTTGTCACTTGTGTTGGAAATTAAATGTATAATTGTTGTGTATGTGCTTTGAAGAAAACACCATCACCAAACATTTAATTTATGTTTCATGTAAATAAAGTTATGAAATCAATTTTTTGTTCATTATTTTGTGTGGTGACAATAACCAAGGTGACTGGGTTATTTGTATATCCATGGAGTCCATTTAATACTTATAACATTGTAAATACTTTTACTTCTGATAGAATTGTAGCCCAAGTTTTAAATTCATGGTGTTCTAATTTAAATACATAACCATTGTGTGTGCGCGCTAGCACTGTGAAGAAAACACTCCCACAAGAAATCAAGTTTTATGTAAATATAGCTTTTAAATTTGTATTTCATTCAGTATTTTGTGTGGTGATAATCTCATATAACCAGTGTGCCTGAGTTCACTAATCAACTGAGTCACCTAGAATTTGAACATATATAATTTTTACGGTCAATGCAACAGTACTTTATTATTTATTTATATAGCTTGCATTACATGTTCCAACATCAAGTGGGTTGTTTTCAGGTGCTGCAAGTTTCTAATTTTTTTTTCTGTGACGCTACAGCCCCAATTTGGGCCTAGGCCTACCTCCATGAAACTCTCTGTTTCACTTCGGTTTACTAGATCTTAAACATTCGGTATGACTCCTTGGGCGGGTGATCAGCTCGTCACAAGGCCTCTACCTGTACACAAACACAGAAAAACACACATACACAAACACTAAACATCCATGCCCTGAGTATGATTCGAACCCATGATCCCGGCTTCCAAGTGAGCAAAGACAGTGCATGCCTTAGACCGCTCGGCTACAGTGACTGGTGCAAGTTTCTCATACTATTACCAAACTGCAATGTTAACGTCCCCATTTTTATCAATGGTTTGTACAAGTTATTTCCTATTGAATTTAAGACTAGACTTCGGTTAAAATTAACAATAAATTATAATAAAATAATAATAATCAATAAAAATCATACATGTGATAAAGTCTTTTACATAACAATGTGTTAAACCTAATTTAGTGGTGATCCTAAATCCACAATTTGATATTTAAAAATGATCTTTCAAAATTTATATGCTGTGAGTAGCTTCATGTTTGTTACTGCCATATACCACACATAGGCTTTACCAAATTTCTTCTGATGTTTGCTGCATTGGCTCGTCATGTTAGTCCCGAAATGTTACCATTTTCCTAGAGAATAGATTCCTCTTCTTTCATGTTGTCGGGAGCCAATGGTTAATCTATGCTGTTTTATATTATGCAGTTCTTTGTGCTGCGTGGTTCATGCTATAGTAAGCTACTTCGTGGGTATCCCAAACTCTATCAGAATATTGTACAATACTTCCCTCCTAACTGAATCATAGGCTTTCTTGAAGTCTACAAATAGCTGATGTACTGTCTCATTGAATCCCAATTTTTCTCCAGTATGTGACGAATGCCAAAGATCTGATCAGTAGTTGATCTGTTACGTCGAAACCCTCACTGATGGTCCCAAATAATTTCATCTATATATGGACTTAACCTTGAGAGAAGAATATTTGGTAAAATTTTGTATGCATTTGATAGTGATATCTGCCGATAATTACTGCAGTCAGTTTTATCACCCTTCTTGTTAACTGGTACAATAGTAGACACCTTCCCATGATCAGACAATTTTTCCTTATTCCAAATAGAATTAATTAGCTTGTGGATCTTAGAACATAATATTTTGCCTCCTGCTTGAATAAGTTTTGCCAGAATTTGATCACTACCTGGCGATATATACCTCTTCAATTTTGTAATCGCACTTTCAACCTCAAGAGGGCTAGGATCAGGTACTAATGGCTCAGCTGTATCGATTTCTGTCTGCCTAACATCACTGACCCTATGTACATTCAATAACTGAGAGAAGTATTTCCTCTGCCTATTCAAAATGTTGTGGGAATCTGCAAGCAGATCACCATTCTCATCCTTCACTAAGTTACTGCTAGGCTGGTAACCCCTTTTAAAGTCATTTATTCCTCTATACAGGTCTCTAATATTCTTGTTTTTACTGTTCATTGCAAGCTCATCAATTTTTCCTTTCAGATATTCCCTCTTTTTCTTCCTGATATGCCTGCTGGTTTCACATCTTATATTGTTTAGATTATCCCCATTTAACTTGCTTGGATCCTGTATCCACTGCAATTTGGCCTGCTTTCTTTGATCTAATAATTTTGAGCATCCTTCATCGAACCATGGCTTATGCTTCTTCGGTTCATAATAACCTAGACTCTCTTTGGCAGACATTTTTATATTCTCTCTAATAGTTTCCCAAGTTTTATTAACATCCACCTCAGTGTCCAAGTTTTCCAAAGCCGAAAACCTATTTGAGATTTCAACATGATACTGCTCTTTACCCTCTACCTCATTTAATTTCTTGAGATTGAACCTCTCCATATGAATCCTGTGTTGTTTGGTTGCTCACTGCCAGTATTTCCCTAACCTTTGCCACCACCAGGTAGTGGTCAGTATCACAATCTGCTGCCCTCAATGATCGGACATAAAGTATACTTGATTACCGTCTCCTATCTATCAAAATATGGTCTATTTGATTGTAAATCTTCCCATCAGGAGATGTCCAAGTAAATTTATGGATGTTACGATGTGGGAACATTGTACTTTTGACAGTAAGATTTTTTTGATGTGGCAAAGTTTACTACTCTAACTCCATTATCATTACTAATTTCATGCAAACTCTCATTCCCAATTGTTGGTTTGAAACTGTCTTCCCTCCCTACGTTGGCATTGAAATCTCCTAACAAAATTTTCATAGGGTACTTCAGGAATTTATCAAATACATGTTCTATTTGTTCATAGAACCTGTCCTTTATGTCATCAATTTTATCTTCTGTTGGTGCATGAACATTCATAATGATGATATCAAACCAGTGACCTTTTAGTATGATATATGATATCCTATCACTAATGAACTCTACCCTCTTAATTGCTGATACGATTCTCTTATGTACGAGAAAACCTGTACCTAATTCATGATTTTCATTCCCCTTTCCATAGAAGAATGTATAGTCTCCTGCTGGTGTGATGCCAACTCCACCCCATCTGACCTCCTATATCCCCACTAAATCTAACTTAAAATTTATGATTTCTTCTGCCACTGCCCTGAGTGAACCTGCCCTATACATACTTCGAATATTCCATGTACCAAATCTCTTGTACTTACATGTTTGCAACTTGCAAGTTAAAAATTTCACAAGGCAGATAAAATTAATGCCAGAAATGTTTGTAATGATGTGTCATGATACAATGAAAATACCAAGGAAAATTTTTGGACCTAAGGATGTATTAGGCGCCCTTGATGTCAAAATCCATGATAGGATGATGAGTTGTCGCCTAGCAACACACCGATACAATCCACAATATTAATTTTGGCAGAACACATTTCATATGGGAAAATTAAGCAAATCCGCTTCAATGGCAGAATATATGAATTACAAATATATCTGAAGAGTATGGTCTTTTGGCTTGTAATGCCATGTAGTTCAAAAAACGTCTGATGTAATCTCCACCTTCAGGGGCATAGAGTAAGCCAAACAAGTAACCAGCTGGCAGAGTTATTTGTCTCTTGGTCTTCTCTTCGACCCTGAAGATGGAGGCGTTATTTTCCTCCGAAACGTCAAACTCTTTCCGAATTTCGCGGCGTGGTAATCAAGAAGATAGTACTCATAGTCACCGCTGTTAAACCCTCGAGTGCAGCACAGAAGTGTGTTATTCCAGTGTTTTGCTTGCTTATGGGATTAGATCACAAGCTTGTATTCGTCTTTACCAGGTAGCACTGTGTGCCCAGTTGGCAAACTATTCAAATCCCCCCTCCCCGGGGGAGAACAATGCTTGTAGTTCATGGGTGACCGTGGGATGTCGCCACTAGCATACTCTGATGCGCATTCTCTAGGCCAGGCATGTCCAACTCAAACAGATTGTGATCGACTTTTTAGCATAAAAACTACCAGTGATCTACCATCCCGTCCTATCGTCGTACCTCGCTTTAAGCAAAAATACTAGTAAAATTAACACGACACATGATGTTTGTTGTAAAAGCAACATACATTGAAAGTACAGACAACTTTAATACGTATTTTCCCTTCAAAATCTGAATATAATCGTATTATATTACAAGTGAATTTACATAATTTTCACGTATAATTTCCTTATAGGCCTATGCGATCGACGCGTTGGACATGCCTGGTCTGGGCCATTTTTGTACATTTCTAAAAAAAAAAAATATGAATGTTGTTTTGGAAAAAGATCCCCACTAATTTCCAGTATTAAGGAACAGCCGAGGAGTCAAAGACAGCCGGGAAACACGTTAAGATACTTTGGATTCCAGCCCATACAGGGATTACCGGGAAAGAGAAAGCCGACGAGCTAGCCAGGCATAGGAGTGCATTAGGCACTGGGAGAGATAGTCAAATCCTTGTTCCACCTGAGGGCATGAAAAGTCTCTGGAAGAAAAATCCAAAGGGGAATCCCAGCTGTGGCACCAGGAGGTGCGACGGTTCAGGGAACAGCAATACTATACTTCGTTCCTTGATAAGAGCCCCGACCCCTGGTTTACCAAGAGCGGTGACCTCAATCTGCCTTCTCCGAAGTGGCCACACAGCCTCGCACGTTTTAATATCGTGCCAAATGGAATCTGCACATGCGAAACATCTGAATAGACCCCAGATTACGTCTTCTGACAATGTTATCGTTTCACAAAAAAGGGGAAGAACCTCAGAAAAGATGGAACACGCTGCCTCTGAAAGTGGACATGTTTCTAACCAGCATGGACCCAAGTGATGTTTGCGTACTCGGAGCCTACATCAGTACAATCTAGATAGGGATGCAAAATGTCCGCGAGCTTACATCAACCACTGTTGGCAACGAGGAGAGTCCGGACGAAAGTAAACAACAGCGCTTGATAGGCTAGACATATAAGAAGCCAACAGTAAAGCGTTCACACTGAGTCACAGTGTAGGCCGCGCCGTAGCTCAAGCGGTTAGTCGATGGCTTTCCACCGCGGCGGCCCGGGTTTAATCCCGGGTCTGGTCAAGTAGGATTGGTGGTGGGCAAAGTGGCGCTTGGGCAGGTTTTCTCTGAGTACTTGGGTTTCCCCTGGCAATGTTCATTCCACCAATTGCTCCACAATCACCCTTACAGATCATCTGGGGCTGGTACAATAGGCCAGAATTGGCCGTAGTACAAAGGACTTAGTCGCACTCCACTAGCATTAAGAAAAAAATCACACTGCAAATGGATTTAGTTCTTAGTGTAAGATAATCTGTTATGTGGATAAAAATAAAAAAAAAATTAAGAAATAACAATTGAAATTGTACGATCTTAATATTGGTTCACATCTAAAGCTCTAATAATCCTGTACTTTATTTATGTCAATAAAAAAGTATGAATATTATGTTAGAGCGTTATGAGAGTATGTGTTTAGAGCAAAAAAATATCGAGAGTATATTTTATCCCAAAACATTATTCATGACAAATTTGTGTTCACTGAACATCACTGCTCTATCTGAATACAGACCACGATAAGCTTTCTGCTTCCTGTATGATGTATTTATTGTACTGGATCTTTCGCCGTTACTGTTTGTTGCATCACTATACCATATGATAGTATTCGTGTTCGGTTGGCAGCTGCTTCTAATGCGATCAGAAAATTGAAGGCAAGGTTAACGATAAGATGATTCTAAATACTAGAGGCTGCACACGGAAGATTACTACCCACCAGAAAACTGCTCAAGGACTGTCTGTACAACGGAGAACTAATAATCCCACCCAAAAGTTTTAACTTCCAGATAAAGTCTCCAGATAATTGCGACCACATGGCTCTAGAACATCAAAGTTGTACGAAAAACACAATTGAAAAGTACCGCTTAGGGCAATGTTTATCACTAGCGGGGCTCCTACATGTGCTGCAGCATAGCAAACGAATCTGGCAGGCTTGCAGAAATTGGGCAACTCCGCGCACAGTTTGCGTAAGTGACAATTTCATCCACACATTGGGCATTCTCCAGGTCAAGCCGAAGGAGGTCATCCTGATATTCACAAAGGTGCAGATTAGACAGACCCTGAATCTCCCGAGCCCAGACTCTGATGAATACAATGTGAGACTTTCCTACAATTTCGTGATCACCTTTGTTTTTCTGTATCTGCTCTACGAACAAACAGATAAGGCAATTCTGGCGAAAGAAAGAGACGATTCTGAAATCATAGAAGAAGACTGGAAGATAACCTTGAGATGAATTTTGGGGAATGGACAGTGAGGCTCAGTGTTATAATCTGTGGCGGGGTTTGTATTAGCGGGGCCGATTCTTCACTGTACTAACAGAAAATTGGCAGTAGTTTCTAGATATTTTCCCTTAAACCCTCAGTCATTTCCATTAGGCACCTTTCCGGTTCATCAGTCACGAAGTTGCTACAACACTTATTCAACGCTTTCTATGTATACGTAGAAATACATTGTACAACGCCTTATTAACAAAATCGTACTACGTCAGGCATCTTCATCATGCTAAAAACTTTTTACCCTGTTTCTTCAAGATACGTTCTGTTTTCATACTTTACTCTTGTTCCTTGCACGTTTTTCCGTCCTCTGTTATTTTCCGAACGAAAATTATTATGTATTTATCCTTTTCCTCAGGGTGCTATGTGCCTCACCCACCTAGTATTTCTTGGCCTAATAATTACAAGTTTCTTCCATTTACTCGAACTTAATCTCTCCTTGGACAAAAAAAAATACTCTGTACACTTTGTCTTCAAGCATTTCAGTGTAGCACTTTGTGTTTACTCCTACAAGTCTGCAGACTTACTGCTAAATTAATCTGCTCGGTACCATCAGTAAACAAGACGATGACTGAGCATATTATTTGTTGAAAAGAAATAGTACCATTGAAGTAACCATAATGCGGTTTAGCCTCCCCTGGAGTCTCAATATGGCGACGGTCTCTTGTAATTCGCGTGTAACGGCATTAGATTAGTCGAGTGTGTGTATGTGTATTTCGAGCAGTGTATGAGTATCCTAGAATTATAGCAGATTCTAAAGGGTTCTGACGATGGTGGACGACAAACAGAATTACTGGGTTTTTGGATTTTTTCCATCGTCCGGAATTCTAGGTAATAGAGGAAACTCTAGGTAATAGAGTACACGAGTAGGTGTCTTTCTTACTCACCTGAAGACGGAAATAGATCCAGTTTCCGAAATGTCATGTCCTCTAGCGTTTTGCAAATTGTAACTAATGTACAGACGAGCTTTACGTACATCTGAATTGGCAGAAAACTACATTTAGCACTACAGGGCAATAAATCCGTATGGGAATCCATTGATATGAAGTGTGTCTGAAAGGAATGAGTTCACAATATACCAACAACTGTCTTCGGGCTCATGTTGAAGAGAAAAGATTATCAACATAATGTACAAATTGTGTATCACTCTCATGATTCTGATTTGTTGTCTTTCTGCTTAGAAAACTTTTATCTAATCTGACGTAGAAACTGCTCCGCTGATAAAGAAAAATCCATGACGTAGAGCCCTTCCTGAGAAGTTTAGACACCCTCAGTTATTTAAGGAAATTCCCGCTTTTTATGGAACTCGAATGCTTATTGAAACATATATAAGAACAACCCATTGCATCGTACTCTGAGCCAGCTGAATCCAGTCTACGTCCTCGTACTACATTTATTTAAGCCTAGGGATCAAAAGTGACATGTTGTCTTCAGGTTTTCCGAATGAGGTTTTGTATGCGTTTCTCATTCCCCCATACCTGTCATATGGTATCTTACATAAATGTTGTTCTCACTGGTGTAATAGTCTAATCACATTTGATCAAGAGCGTATATTATGCAGCTTCTCATTATGCAATATTCTCCATTCGTCTGGTACTTCTATCTTAATTCTATGTATTTCCCCTCGCTCGTTGTTATCAATCGTCTTAAGTCAAAGCCTCCTCTTAGGGAGAGGGACAAAGTTTCACACTAGTGTAAAACGATAGGTAAAATTACAATTGCGTTTTTTTATATCCTGAGGTTTTCGGATAGAGACAGGCTGGTCGGATTGCCCATATCTGATTAAGTTCCGAAGTTCTTGTCTTGGTCATACGTATCGAATAATGTCATTGCTAATACTCTACATGCGATAGTTATCCAACACTCTTCTCTTAAGAATAATCCCATATGTAGGGACATTTCTGGGCGTCAACACTGTGGATTTTATCATAAGAGAACAACCAGTGATAATATTTTCTGAATTTATGAGATACTGGAAAAGTAAAGGCTTAATAAATGCACAATGTATCGGCTCTATAAATTTCAAGAAATCCAATTAGAAGTAAAGAATTGTACAATATTCTCATTAATTCTTTATACTCATAAAAAGTCAGACTAATTAATATATGCTTAAATGATACCCGTTGCGAAGTCCGTACAGGTAATTGTTTACCAGACGAGTTTCCTATTCACAGTGATCCGAGGCAAGTAGATGCCTTATCGAAATTGCTTTTCAACCCTATTCTAGAATATGCCAATAGGACGGTTCAAGAAAACCTAGAATGACTGAGTTGAATGGAACACACTAAATTCTGACCTACGCTGGCGATGATAATTTATTAGGCGCAAACATAAATTGATCTGTCATAAGGAAGAACATAAAAGATCTTTTAGCAGCGAGAAAGGAGTTTAGTCCAAAGTAAAAATGAAGGAAACTATGTAAGTACATGCTCTTATTATATCAACAGCATGCAGGGCAGAATGTATATATATAAATATAGGTATCAAATCCTTCGAATAGGTGTCACAGCTTAAATTTTCAACACGACAGTAAGAAATAAATATTGTGACCATGCAGAAATTAATGACAGATTAAGTGTAGGGATTTCTTGCTGTCACTCTCATCAGATTAATGCATCTCCTCGTTTCCTAGTTAAGCACGAAGATCGAAACTTCAAAATTGTAATTTTATCTGTAGTATTTAGTGGCGTGAGACTTCAATAGGAGGGTTTAGACTGAGAGTGTTTGAGAGAGGCTGAGGAATACAGATCTGTTTGAACTTACAATTGGAGAAAGCGTAAATGATGGAAGGTTTGCGGACGGATTCATCTAGTTCAGGATAGTGTCCAGTGGTAGGCTGCTGTTAGTAAGATAATGAAACTTGAGGTTCCGTAACACGTAACACTGGTGGAAATTATTAACCACTGCAGAGACTTTTAGCTTGTCAAGAATGATATGTTCTGTGGAAGTAGGGATTTCAGCCCCCTGAATTTGCAGTTATTTCTGTATTATGTCGCAATTTGTTAAGGAGTTGTGTTACTGGGCAAATATAAATCTGTTACTTAATTCAAAGTTTAAATTAGTTTAAATAAACTTCGACGCGTGTAGATGTCGTCTGCTTAATTCCAGCATTCTTTTGCTGGAGTACTTTCTAATGCTTTTAGATGTCATAACTTCCAATCCCGAGAATGGTAAATGTAGGAGCGAATTCCTGAACTTCCATTACAGTAATTTCCTTTGAAACTGGTCATTCCACTTCCCTGCCCCCCTCAATCAGAATTGCCTACTAAGATCAGAAAGGCCATTCCCATCCCTGGTATGAATTAGCACAGATATGATTGTGTGACTAAAAAAAATTAAGTATAAAGTTTGTTCTCCTCTCTCCAATTTGAAATTTGAATTTATTTACGTAACAGAAATACGGACAGCATAATTACGTCATCCAAAATGTAATTCATAATTAGTTTGCTTCTAAGCTTCGCTCATTTCCGAGAAAAACTTAATGCCCTGTAGAGTTTGTGTGTGCCTTAAAGTCTGGACAAAAATAATTCCTACAGCATTCCAATGATTTGTTAACTGTTCGAAAACTTATTCTCACACTTTCATCTGTCATATATTTAATCATTCGGAATTGAGAGAGTGTAAATTAAAATTTTACTTTTGAACAAGGAATTCTTAACAGAACACATAAAGCCCGATTTCCTATTGCCCAGGATACGGACCGCTGAAGGGCTCCTGTGAAGAGGGTAATGAACTTTCGGTTTCCATAAAATGCTGGGAAATTCTTAAGTAGCTGCACAATTGGCAGCTTCTCAAGAAGGGCTCAGCTCCATGAGTGAGTGAATGTCTGTCTGCATGCCGCATCTCTGAAACTGATCTGATTTTGATGACTTTGGTAATGTGGTTAATATTAAAAGATATCTACCATGGTTCATGTGCATCATATATACACGTAATCTCTATCTTCCCTACATGAAGTTGAAAATGTATCATAAACAGTTTAACGTACAAAAAAATGTGTATACTAAATTATAAAATATATGTCATTAGGATTTAAATTTTCGTGTTAATTTTTTGCTCGATACTATTAAGTCCTGAAAGATATTAAGATGATGATGATGATGATGATGATGATGATAATGATGATGGTCATGATAATTCAGCTAAAGTAAATTCTTACTTTTATACATGCTAACTTAACGTTCCAAAGACCAATTACGAAGTAAGCACGAGTAAAGAAAGAAAACACAAAAATACAAAAACAAGGCAATTAATATCTTCTGAATATTAGTAATAAATTATTTATTTACGTGCTGAACTCAGCAGCCAATGGCCAGTTACAGGATCAGCAAGAACACAAAGCAACAACATTAAGAAAAACACGAAGATAAAAAGGTAAAGCCCTCCCTGTAACAGACCGTGGAGGCCCATAAGGTTGTGAGAGGCCGAGGCTTCTACATTTTTTAGACAATCGGCTCACAGATGGCGTTAAGGTTGTCAGCCTAAGGCACCGGCAGCCCTTTACCCTCCAGGAAGGTTTCTGATATTCCTTTCTATTAGAGGCTAACTCGACCCCAGGGCCATATGCCGCTGGAAGGACTGGGTCAACAAAAAAAAAACAGTGACCAAAAACAAAAAAAAAATTAATCAGACTGATTCAGTTAAATTTAAACGTAAGTTTCTAAACATATATGCAGATTTAGAGACTGCATCAGCAGCAGAAGCACGTCTATCTGAAAGACAGTGGCTGGAGGAGCAAGTGAGCAGGTAAAGTTGCGTATGTTCCGAGTAAGAACAGGAATGCCGACTGTTTCTAGGAGAGAAGACCAACAATGAGCGTCATTATAAACACTTAATAAAAATAGAGCATCACAGTGACGGCTTCATAACATTTGCTCAACACCACAAACAAAGAAACAAAATAAACTCCGTGGTTTTAGCCCGTAAGCGAACTATACCGACCGAGCGACCGCCGCTTGTCGGCCAAGTTAGTGCCAACTTCGCTGATAGAGGGTGTCGCGTGGTCAGCGCAACGAATCCGCACGGCCTTTAATTTTGGTTTTCTAGACCGGAGCCGCTATTTCCTTGAAAAAGCTCCTCAGTTATTCTCGCGAGGCTCACTGGACCCCGTTCCAGACCCACCACTTCTCAGAAAATCTGGCAGCACCGGGAATCGAACCCGAAACTCTAAATCCGTAGCCAGGAACTCTGACCACAAGACCACAGAGGCGGCCCCACCACTCATGCACAAAACCAATATCGGGCCGTAAAGTGAACAATCACTAGTGAATTTATAGCTCGATAGATTTAAAGTCAACAGCAAAAAATAAGACAGTTGTAGTGATTAATTGCATCTCATACATCATTAATATACGTATAAAAAAGTCCTAAAACTGACCCCTGAGGTACGCCTGACAACACAACAAGAGACGGTGAAAGTATACCAGAAAAACATACACAAGTCTCTATATTAGTTAAATAACTGAGAAATGAATGTAAGTAATCGGAAGATAACCCATAATTTCCGAGCTTATGAAGAAGCGGCGCATGTGGAATAATATCAAAGGCATTATTAAAATAAAAATAATTTAGTCAGTTTGACCTTGTGAAGGTATTAAAGGGGTAACAAGGTCAAGGAACGTGACCGAATTGGTAACGGTAGTTTTGAATTTGATAAACATGCTGGGAAGAGTTTAATTGATATTTAAAGAAAATGGGAAACGTAGCAGTGTATGACAAATTTAATAGATTTGGAAAAGTTAAGAATAGCTATGGGCCTATGATTGTCAACAAAGAAACCTTTGCTTTTTGTTAATATAGGGATAATCGTTGCTTCCTTCCACAAGTTAGGAAACGTATTCTGGGACAGGTTAAGTCCATAAATAAAGTTGAGTACAGGTTTAAATTTTAGAACAAACCTCTGCAATAAAACTCGTTATACCACCCAGTTCGACTGATTTCGATGGTTGCAGCCGTTTTATAGCATCTTGAGCTTCGGAATAGTAATAATAATACTGTTTTATGTCTGTAATTGGCCTTGTAGCTGTTGATTCTGCACATAGATAATAATAAAGGATTGAAGAAGAACAGAATTATTATTCCATTAAGACAAATCAAAATTCTCATCGAGAAGCAGGAATTTACAATGACTACAGTTAGTATTATAATGAATGGAAGAATAGTGGCTAGTGTAAAATATGACAGGGAGGAACAATTTAAGATTTAAATATATAAGTATATAATAACATTAATTCAGTCAAAATCTTTATTTATTTACGTGCTAACATAGATTTCATTTAAGCAGAACGTCACGTTCTTAATACAGCAGAGAGATAGCTCAAAACCTCAGTGAAGGTTCATGTATTTTCTGCATCTGATCAGAAGTGTTCTTCAGATTATTATTTCGTCGTTTAGCGATTTTACCGCTGGTATGTTGGCAGCGGAGTTGCGCGGCAGCCGGTCGCGCGGTGTATGTTCTGAACACATTTCAGTTACCGGGGAATGCTTGATGAAGTGAGCTAGGCGGGCGGTTGGCATCATGGCAGCCGATGTCAAAGTGACACCAAAGTGCAGTTTAGATTCTAATGGTTGTGTAACTCTTCAAGATATTTTAATTTCTTTCAATGCACCGATCACAGAGCAACATGCATGGGCCCTATGCCATCAGTGCGCAAAGTGTTTCAAAAATGCTATTGAGACCGACAGGGGTAGGTGTTGTATAGTGTCTAAAGTGGAACATGTCTTAATTCACAAAGAAGGGCAAGTGCATTCCAACACAATATTTGCAGGAGGAGGGAATAGCGATACAGGTAAATATATAACAGTTGTCTTAACATTTTACACACTGTCTGTCAGCGCTTCCTTTATTGAACAGGTCAATAGGAAGTTTTTAGAGGGAGTTCATTGTTTATTTATAATTGATCCTCTTCGTGTAATTATACCATTACCTCTCCCTATTCATGATCCAATTTCACGACGAATTGTCAAGAATAGATGCTGGCAGGAGGGAAGCTTCTTTAATTATTACCATTCATAGAGTTACGCCCACCTTACTTACTTACTCATGGAGCTGAGCCCTTCTTGAGAAGCTGCCAATTCTGCAGTTACTCAAGAACTTCCCAGCATTTAATGAAACCCGAAGGTTCATTACTGTGTTCACAAGAGCCCTCCACTGGTCCCTATTCTGAGCCAGATCAATCCAATCCATATCCCATCATATCTCTCTTAAGATCCATCTCAATGTTGTCCACCCACCTACACGTTGGTCTTCCCAGTGGTCTCTTTCCTTCTGGATATCCCACCAATATCCTATGTGCATCCCTCGTCTCCCCCATTCGTGCTACCTATAGGGGACACATCTTTTTGGAAATAATTCCCAATGTAGGTATTATGTATTTAATTTTATTCAGTTTGCTTTTATTCTTAAGATAAATACACCATCAATGTTTAAAATTTATTTTGGACAGTAAAACGAGTGCAGTATACAATTTTTATTTATTTTTTTTTATTTATTGTCCAGGAATTAAATTAAATTGACTGTTTCTTCTTTATGTCATGTTAGTAATATTAGTTTATCATATTATATATAGCCTCATTCTGTACACTTTCGTTTGATTGGTTTAATCAGCCCACATACCTCAGTTATGTAAAGGAATGGAACTCCACTCTAGAGCTAGACAGACCCTCCAGACCAATACAAGAGCCCGGAGAATAGCTTGACTCCTTAAATATTACAGTGCAGGTAATGTGTCGTTGTTGAGAACATCTTAGGCATTGTAAACAGTTCTAAGAGACAGCTCTGAAACTGTAGAGGCTGTAAATAGCGTCTACCCGCATCCAGCCCCATTTCCAGCCCTGGTTATACACAAATTTCTGTACAGTTCACTCGGTGACCCTTGACTGTACTTGCAGTAAATTCCTCTACGTTTTCTTTTACCATCTCGCTTTTGTTTGGTGCATTGAGATGCTATTAAACGTAGATTTTATTTCTGCGTAGCTTACTAAGAAAGCATATGGAAGCAACAATATTGCCATTATTGCTGTAAATACGTAATACATTTGATTTGAGAAGTTGACATGAGAGTGCTAAAGTTAAATTAATGGTTGTGTAAGGTGAGAAGGGGGCGTGGTTGAAGAATATTTAATTTGTATGAATATATTTATTATTTATATATTTTCTAATAAGATAAATATTCCTGTATAATAATAATAAAACAATTAATGGGAATCCTTACTTACGTAAACCTGCAAATACATTGAATTAAACTCTACGCTAAACACAATATATTAATGCTTAAACAGAAATGTAACCGAAATGAATAGAGCATGCCATAATGCAGGATGTAATACAAAGAACTTCCAAGTACAGTATGTGTGCGTATTTTGAACCATGGCGCCAGGGTTAATGTTCCGGGTGTTATTCGTCTGACGGGAAAAAGAAAATATTCATATTGGACAAGAAAGTTATCAGTATTGAAAAGTGCTCAGATAAACAGTCATGTTGAGTATTAAGAAGTATCACATTACTGTCCCCTGCTGTTGAGAATATTGGCGCTCATGTTACTGTTTACATTTCACATCATAGAAATGTTTCAGACAAACTCAGAACTTTTTAAGGTCAATAGAAACACAGACTTGATGTTCAGATTCTCAGAACTGAAAGTTTATCAACGAGTAGAAGACGATTTTAACTATATTTATAATTTATATAGGTTCATAGTGGATCGTGTGTTCGAATCCCACTCAAGGCATGGATGTCTGTGTGCGTTTATTTTATGTTTGTATTGTCCTGTGTGTAGGTAGCGGCCTTGCGACGGGCTGATCCCCCTTCCAAGGAGTCCTACCTGTGTAAAAAAGGTCGCGAAACTGAAGAAGAGACCAGGCCCCAACAAAGGGCTACAGAGCCATCGATAAATGAAATTAAAATGAATAGATTCACAGTTTCTTTCTCTTGATGCATAATCAGCATACTGTAATCAAAAGTTGAATTATAAATAATTATGTAGCTCTCCATATCTATATATAGATATTAATCTATTCGTATTTTTGTTGTATTATTGTCCTTGCTTATAAGTGTTGTACATGGAACTCTTGTGTACTGTGTGAATATGGACAGTTAATTATTGTTTAGCTATAGGACTGGCTTGTATAATTTGGGATTTATTGAAATGAACTTTTTCTTACATGATATATTGTTATGTCTATTGTATTTGTGATATTTTAAAAATTATTTTTATCTGCTCCGCATCCTGAATATTAGGATGGGTGGAACACATTAATTTGGCTCTCTGTCTTTTTTTCTATGTCTCTCTGTGTATCTCTATTAGATTCTTTTTTCCCCCCTTGGCAGTACAGCCCCAGTGGACCTAGGCCTACCTCCATGAAC
Source organism: Cryptotermes secundus (assembly GCF_002891405.2). Classification (NCBI taxonomy): domain Eukaryota; kingdom Metazoa; phylum Arthropoda; class Insecta; order Blattodea; family Kalotermitidae; genus Cryptotermes; species Cryptotermes secundus. The sequence goes on along the minus strand of NW_019720720.1, from coordinate 32,237 downwards.
TTCTCCGTTCACTTCGGTTTCTTTTCTTCTTTAGATGCTGATAATAGCTCACCAAGACATCTCTCTGCCTTTTATGGAATTGGGAAGTTGTCATTAACATGTCCACAAGAGCCTACTACTGGAAAATATCCTGAGGCAGATGAATCCGGTCCATACCTTCACGTACTATTTCTTTACTATCCATTTTAATATAATCTTCAGTGGTTTTTCCCCGTCAGAGAATAAGGCAGGCCTACCGAAAATTAAACCTCGGATACACTGCACGATATGACGTTCAGTAATTCGTTTCCACATGAATCCTTCAAAATTCTTTTTCACGTTTACGTAACAGACCCTAAATTCTATAGTCCGGGTCAGGGTTGAGTAACGGTGGGAAAAATCTGGCTCGACAACACTTTCAAACTGGCCCGTGGAAACGTATTAATTACAAAAAAAATATATCATAATTGTGTGCTTCTTGTGTACACTTACATTCTAAATATAGTTTTACTGTTGTAAGATTAGAATGATATGTAAAAGAACACTTTTTTGTTCAACTGAAAACATTCTTGAACGCGTATTAATAATATTGTACCTGTGATTTCTTCTGTGGGATAAGATACATAAATTGAATATTTACAGTTTTATATTGTTAACGATGCATGGCCCTTACGGCCGGCCGGCCATTCAAGATAATTGCTCCTTTCTGGCCTGCAGTAAAATAAATGACGAAAGGAATGAATGGAAAGCATCCAGATTCTGTAGAATACAGACAACCAAACGTTGTGTTAAGGCCGTCTTGTTATTTAGCAAAGATATCTGTAAATTTTGACTCACAAATAAGTAAAATATCAGACAGTGTGGATGTTGTAGCTACAATTCTGGATTGTGGCGACAAGACCTTTAGTACAGCAACATGCACAGTCGTAATCGTCATAGTTTCTTATCTCTGTAAACTGATAAGTCACACTGACACAGAATTACAACAACAGCCACTGGTTGTTCCACTGTGAGGAGTAAAGAAATGCCTGCAGTCTGTAACTCCAGTCAGTAACCAAACAAAAGTAAAGTTGGGCCGTGTTGAGCACCACGCCATGAAGACATGCTTATCGCATTGTTATAAGGATGAGTGGACAGCTTTAAGCTCCTACCGCTCTTCCCACAAGGGAGGGCCCTTGATGATCTGTTAATGGAGACAGGGTGGGCCGTGCAACCTGCTTTGACGTGATGACGAAACGAATAATCACTGCCCTTGCCGGGAATGGAACTCTTGAGTCGTTCGTTCCATCGTCATTTAATATGCCATACAGTCTATAGCCATCTTTCCAAATTTATCCTGTTATCCATAAAATATCTGTAAATTATACGAAATGAATGATGACTCATGAGCATGGCACGTTAGAAAGTGTGGGTATTTTATTCATTTTTTTGTGGAAATATTATACTGTTTTGTGTTCTGCAGTCGAATCAGTCGCATTATTTTAGTAACTGTAAACACAACATGGAATTAAATTAAAATCAAAGCAAATAAACTAAGATTGTAATCGATTGCACTAAATATTTGTTAGCGGAATTTTCCTCTATACCAGATTTTACGATTATTCGTCCGTGACTCGAGCCAGAAAACTTCGTTTGTAGAAACTGAGAAGAGTAGAAGGAGGGGAGGTTAGTGTTAATAGAAGAGAGTATAGGAAGGGTCCGCATCACTTCCACGTCTTTAAATGGATTGTCTGCAAGAGATTCTCGTTGGTACCAGTGTTTCACAATGCCGGTTCGCAGATTCTTGTTAGCTGTATATTATATATTTTCCGCAGAAGAGAATCTGCCACAGGTACCTATATCTCAAAGGGCACGCGGTAACATAGTTGGTTGAAGTACTATGCTAAAAGTCTGAAGGTCGCGGATTCGATTCCCGATAAGGTCATTGGATTTTTCAATTGTCGTAATCCTTCCAGCCGCACTATGATCCTGGGGTCGACTCAGATTCTGACAGAGATGAGTACCAGGAATCTTCCTGGGGATAAAGGGCGGCCAGCGCGTAAGTCTGACAACCTCACCACCATCTGTTATCTGACTCTCTGGAAGATGTGGAAGCCTCGACGTTCCACAACTCTATGGGCCTCCATGGCCTGTTGCAGGGATAGCTTTACCTTTACGTACATCATAAAGTCCGTTTGACAGAGCAGTCTGTTCTAGCTTATTACACCCCGGCTTGTATGTGTGAGGTGTTCTGCACGGCACCAACTATCATGACCGAGGTCTTTCGTTGTCTTCCTCTGTGCCTCCAGGTAATTGACGGCATAGTATCTCGATTAGGCCATGACCACTTCCTTCCAAATCCTTTCCAGTTCATCATTCATTTTGCTCTTCGACACTGTGTAGCCTAGGTACTGAAAGTGTCTTAAAATAACCTATTAAAATTCCGTTCGTTTCCATCGCGTAAACAGTTGAACATAACTCATGTTCTCCTGTGACCCAGTATGGCGTTACGTTGTCTGACCGAGTGGCAAGGATGAGGTACAACGTTTAGGGTTTTTTTTATTGCTAGTGGGGTGGGACTAAGTCCCTTGTACTGCGGCCACTTCTGGCCTATTGTACCAGCCCCAGATGATAGGTGAGGGTGATTGTGGAGCAATTGGTGGAATGAACATTGGCAGGGGAAACCGAAGTACTCGGAGAAAACCTGCCCCAGCGCCACTTTGTCCACCACAAATCCCACTTGACCAGACCCGGGATCGAACCCGGGCCGCCGCGGTGGGAAGCCAGCGATTAACCGCTTGAGCTATGGCGCGGCCTAACGTTTAGGGTTTGTATCACCGGTAGAAAGAGTGACGGAGAACTTAGATCCCACAGGAAAATTCATTGTTGTTTATCCGTCTGAAGACGTCAGATCCATAAACAGGGGCCCTCCAGGTAAGTCCCAGAACACAAAATTGCGATTTGATCGGATATGGTTCGACTTCTTCAATAAAATTTCGCATTTTATGGAGACTTAATCTCTTTGCTTTAACCTGCATAGAAGATACCTTCAGGCAAGTAACAACGCACAATAGAAACCTAAATGAGATATTCCAATTTTCTCGAAATCGGCTTTATCGGTTGGACAAATTTCATTGTTGTTCGGCATTTATGAACAAATAATGTTTAACCGAGCAACAATCGATATCGTTTCCTAGGTCAGTCGTATATAAGAAAGTATGCATAGTGACTTTGTACCGATATTTGCAGGCACTAAGCCAGTAAAACCCTTTAAAGGTTGAATTTACTATAAATAATACATAAGCATTTAATTCGTACCTCACGGGAAAATATTACGTCTCCGCTACAAAGACCAATCAGTTAATGCTGTTTACGGAAGCAACCAGCGTTACTCGTGAGAATCGTACGAGACATACAGATACACTCTGTGGATACAATGCAGAGTTGTAGTATGTTGGAGTAGATGGTATATAAAGAACCACTGGGCATTAAAGGGTTAAAAGATAAGGGTAGGAAGTTGCCAGTATCTCCTCCACTCCACTGTGGAGCCTAGACATTGAGTGCAACATGTTTCGTGCTGTGTTGTACTGCGCGTAAACAAGTTCTGCGCTAGAAGGCGCGCGAGTCCGGTCACAGCTGGGAAGTTGAATCAATAGTGGCGACATGTATAACCTGTCTTAGCTAGAACCTGTACTGTACCTCAGAGCGTATTTTTATGCGGTATACCATGTGAACACCTGTATACTAAACCGCCAATATGACACGGACTCGAGTTAGTGGTGTAGAGATTCCAAATGACCGATTTTGAGGTGTAACGCAGGGTTTGTCAATGTATGGTTCGTGAAACGAACACGGCTCACCGTCACTGAATATCTCAAACACTTTGAGAAAGAACTGTGAAATGTATCGCGATACAGGTGTTTGAATACAAGCTCGGATTACAGTTTGGGAGCCACCAAGTTACCGCTTGAGCCCAGGCTACCGTTAAAATCGCTGCATTTAATTAAAATTTCATGGCATAACAGTAGGCTTGACTTCAGAAACACTGAATAGTTCTAACAGAAAATTATGCGTGTATTACGTTGCGAAAATATTAAAGCATACCGTTTAATTTTTTCTTGTTAAATATTATTTAATAGGTTACCTTAGCATATTCGGTATAGCGACTGGCTACGGGCTAGACGACCGAGGGGTCGGAGTTCGAGTCCCGGTAGGGTAAATTTTTTTATCTTTTTTAAGTCGTCCAGACTGGCTCTGGGAACCACCCAGCCTCCTATCCAATGGGTACCGGGGGCTCTTTCCATGGGGGTAAAGCGGTAAGGGCTGATCACTCACTTCCGACAAGTGCCGAGGTCAAGATTACGTGGTTCTATACATCCACTACCCCATATGCCTTAATTAGTAAGCACAGGGACCACTTTACTTTTTATTTTTTTACCACAGGGATAGTCGATCAAAGAACTATTATCCTGTTGATCAGGTGTACTTGCATTTTCTGTGCGCTACTGCCTGGTGCGGCCACTGTACCCACTTCATGTGTAGTGACGAGCTGGTGTTTGAGACATGACTACCGTTCACAGTTTATATAATAGTATTGGGATTTTGTTTTAGGCATCAGTTTAATCGAATATTTGCATCATCGTTGTGTCAGTCTGTCCCACCTTAAACAACGACAGTTATAGTGAAGGCTCGTATTTAATTGTTCGAAACTGTTCAGTAATAATGTCTTGTACCTATTTACAGGGACGGATTAAAGGGGGAGCGACCGGGGCTGTCGCCCTGGAGCCTCCACAAAAATAAATAAAATCCAGAGATTTTTTTTAGATATTTGCTTCCCTGAACTACGAACAGTTATGTAAGATTTGAGGTTTTCATGGCGGTGACTATGAAGAATGCCGTCTTCTGTGAGGTGGCGCCGTGTAGATATTTTGTTAACCGACGTTTCGGAGGAACGTATCGCCTCTACAGACACCTGCTCACGCTGGTTAATCGCTCATAGATTTCTTATGCCCTGAAGATGGAGACGTTACGTTCCTCCGAAACGTCGGTTAACAAAATATCTACACGGCGCCACTGAAAGCAGTCTGCTTTTACCGGTTCTCACGGTCCCTTCGCTTGCAGATTTCTTATATTTTTCTTCTACCCTGAAGATGGAGGCGATACGTTCCTCCGAAACGTCGATTAACACCACATATACACGGTGCCAAATCCCAGAAGACTGCTTTCTTCATATTTGTAATTTAGTCCACACAATCCCCCCCCCCACAGTATTCGGGACGTGTACGTGTTTGTCTCGATTTCTAGCCTCGATCCTGAGTAGTGAAACTTTTTGTGGATTGAATTACTTTCTGAGCGTGACTTATTGTTGGTGCTAAGAAGACTTAACACCGTGTCGCTTCTTATTCGCCCTTAATGAAGATCTCTAAATCTGTCATTTCAACACACTATACTCGCATACCGCATCGCCATAAAACAGTTTTGGAAAAGTTAGATTGATTTATATGTTTAACTTGGTTTGTACTCCAAAGCCAATAATATGAGAGGTCTGCTTGCTGCCTGCTTCATGTAGGTTTCTTACTTGGCTTATTTTTCGACGCTGAAGATGGAGGCGACATGTTTCTCTGAAACGTCCGTTTACTTGGACGAACTACACGGCGATTCACCCCAGAAGCTACAACTCTGGATAAAATCTGGTTGCCCTACTACGGACGTTGTTATTTTCAGATGAATAGATAGAGAAGTTCTTTTTAGTTGTTTGTATCCTAATGAATTTTATTGGATTTTGTTTCAGTACAGTCACTTTAATTTTCTTATATATTTGTTGTAAAAAATGCTGATTACTGATCATACAAAGTATTTTATGTTTTTCGATAAACCTGCATCGGTAATTATATTCTGTCAGTACGAATAATCGGTAGCTATTTAGTAACAAATTGCTATTTCCTGCTATAATAAGTTAATAGCGGTGAGGCGAATGATTTTATTCAGGAGTCCTACTTTTATGACATAAGAAATTTTTTACCTTTCGGAACGCTCCAACTAACGTGTGCCTCGCGTTTCATATATCAGATCCATTTTATGCATACAATTGGGCTATCTGGTTCAGTCGAATTAATCTGACTTGCTTTCCTTCTGCTCCAGATCTCTGTCAAATTATTTTTATCATTATAATGCATATTATAAATATCGTGCAGAAGTTCATGAGTGATTATCGTATTTATCGGTGAGCTAGAATTTCTGTCAGGACTATCTAGCTTCGATTCCAGTCAAGATCAGTAATTTTAAAGCTACAACTTACCTATTTGTGGTTCCGAAGTATTGAATCCTTTGTCTTCTGTACGGCTGCATAGTTTGATGCCTAGCAACAACAGTAACCTCACATTTCTGTATAAAGTAGGTGCACACACTCAGTGGAAATTGTGTTCGGGCCAAGAGGAAGCTGTTTAACTCCACGTAAATCTTCTGGATTATGGCGTCATGTAGTTCTGTGAATGTCCACCAACATTCTGGAGGAACGTATCTTCTGTATCTTCAAGGTCGAAAACTCATCAAAGCAAGGCTCCCTTTTATTGCTAGTATCTAGGTTGACTTATTTTCCGACTCTGGAGATGGAAGCGATACATTCCTCCGAAACGTTCATGGGCATCTTTCGAGCTACGCGACGTTACAACTCAGAGCTCCGTACCTTTTATAGGCACCGCTGTAAGGACCTCACATCCTCCATACAAGTTAGTTTCTACCAGTAATTAGAGCCACAGTGGCTATGAAACTAGCAGGAGAACCGCGGTAGTGAGGAAGTAACACAGCGCTAACCCTTCTGGTTGTATCGCAGAAGTCCAATGAGGGCCAACCCATATTGACTAGATTCTTAGTGATTTCACGCTCCTGAACATTTTATCATAATTCGAGATCTTAAATAACTCCACGGAGCTGAACATTCTTGAGAAGCCGCCACTTGAGCAGTTACTCAAGATTTTATGGAACCAGAAGGTTCATTGCCGTGTTCACAGGATCCTTCCACTGGTCTCTATCCTGAGCCAGATCAATGCAAACCATACCGTTCCATTTTATATCTTTAAGATCCGTTTTAACATTATCCTCCCACCTACATCTAGGCGTTCCTATTGTTGTCTCTCCTTCTGGCTTTCCCACCAAAATCCTATAGGCATTCTTTAGCCCCCATGCGTGCTATAAGCCCTGCTTATATCATCCTCCATGACTTGATTATTCTAATTATATTCGACGATGTGTACAAGTTATTATAAATCTTTTCTTTATGCAGTTTTCTCCAACCTCCTGTCACTTCATCCCTCTTTGGTCCAAATATTCTTCTCAGCACCCTGTTCTCAAATACCCTCGGCCTGTTTATCCGAGCTGTTAAGCGGTTCTGTTGTCACGTTTTGTAAACATCAGGCTAAGGTTGTTTAACAGTTGCAGGATGTGGGAAGACGAATAGTTTAGGAACTGGAAGGAGGTGCTACTGACTTATTTAAGGGCATTGTCCCAGTACTCGTGTGGAGATGTTGCTAGGAAACATGAAAATATCGATGATATTCGGTATTCCGGACGAGATTCGAAGTAGGTACTCCCTAGAGTATTACCGCTCAGTGATATCTGTGTAGTGTTTGTGCGTCTTATTTTTTTATTATTGCTAGTAGAGTCCCTTGTAGTGCGGCCACTTATGGCCTATTGCACCAGCCCCAGATGATAGGTGAGGGGTATTGTGGAGCAATTGGTGGAATGAAGATTGGCAGGGTAAACCGAATTACTCGGACAAAACCTGCCCCAGCGCCACTTTGTCCACCACAAATCCCACTTGACCAGACCCGGGATCGAACCCGGGCCGCCGCGATGTGAAGCCGGCGACTAACCGCGTTTGTGCGTCTTAGTGAAACTGGTTCCACGTCGTTTCATTTTACCAGAGCAGTGTATGCACCATTAACAAATGAGACTTCCGTTTCTGACAGAAAATCCAAGAACAAGTGAGTATTTATGCTAAGACGTGAAATATAAAGCGTCTTTATTTTTAAGTGGACATTTTATTCCGTCAGTGCATTGACTTCTATGTAATCGACCATCGACCTTGCCGCAGACAGTAAACATTTGAGGAAGTAACTTTGGTTTGAAGGCCATCGACCTGACTCTGACTGAGTGACTGACTTACCGATTGACTGAATGAACGAATGAATTGTTTACACTTTGAGATGCCGGAGTTTGACTCCCTGGTCCTACTCTTCGGCATCCCACATAATTTACTATTTCCACAACACGTGCATTATACGACACATTAACGTTTTTATTTACATTTTCATTATATCCATATAATTTTTAAACTAATTCCATGGAGCCTAGTCAGCAACTGAATACATATCTAACGATTTATGGAATCCGAAGGTTTATTGCCTTGTTCACAAGGGCCCGCCATTGGTTGCAATCCTGTGGCAGACAAATCCCCACAGTTACCCGGCAGAGGTCGTCGAATTTTTAAGGGTGGAAAACTTCAGGGAACAAGTCCTCCGGGAGGGACTTTAAGCCGTGGGTCCCGTGTCGTAGCTTTACGGCACGTAAAAGAACCTCATATCTCCAAAGGAGGTCACTGAGCCAAATTAACGGACGTTTCCCGCCCAACAGCAGTCTCTAATACCTCTGGTAGATGGGGGCAGCATTATAGATACCTCTCAGCCAGTAGAGCCAGTCTCGCTGGCTGGGCGGGACTGATGGTAAGCACCAGTACCGATAGGATATAGAGACTGGTAGAATATCACAGAGGGAAGCACAATGGACCAATACAGGTCTAAGTGCATGGGGAAACCCACCCTCTCTACTAACTAACTAACTAACTAACTAACTACTGTCGTCTAAACACATTTCTACTTCCTGCTCGTGCTTTCTTGCTATCCACTTCCCTTGCTGCCCATCTGAGACATCGATATTCAGAAACCTGTTTTCAGAAATCCCATCCCTCAAGTTTCCTTCTTCACACTTCATTATGCGGCTCAAGTCTTTCTCTTTGCTACATATGGGACAGTGCTTCTTCCAGTCCCCTTCCGTCTCCAGAACCCTACTGATGTTGTAAAAGGTAAGGTAAAGCTGTCCCTATGCTTAACTAATTAAGCACTACGCCATGAAGGCGTATGTGGGAGTGGATGGATAGATCCACATTTCCTTGACTTCGGCACTAACTGAAGGTGAGTGGTCAGCTTCACGTCTCTGCCACTTTACCCCCGGTACCCATTGGATAGGAGGCTAAGTGGGCCCCAGAGCCGATCTGGACTACTTGGAGTAGAGAAAATTCTTGACCCTACCGGGGCTTGAAATCTTACCCCTCGGACGTCAGCCCGTAGCTAGTCGCTATACCGACTACACTACTGATGATGTAAGTAAGTAAAGCTATCCCTGTACCATTCCGTGACGGCCCAAAGGGTTGTGAGACGTTGAGGGTCCCACAGTATCTAGACAATCGGCTCAAAGATGGCGGTAAGGTTGTCAGCCTTACGCGCCGGCCGCGCTTCACTCCCCAGGAAAATTATTTAATTAATTCCTCGTACTCATTTCTGTTAGAGGCTGAGTCGGCCCCAGGGCCATAGTGCGGCTGGAAGGATTAGGTCAATTGAAGAAAATCGAATGACCCCATCGGGACTTGAACCCGCGACCTTCCGTCTTGTAGCATAGCCCCTCAACCAACTACGCTACCGCGTGCCCCCACTGATGATGTACAGTATTACTATATTAATTTACCGTATTGATGTTCACAGCGGTAGAATGCAGACAATTTAAAAAATTTGGCCTCAGTTTAGCAGCACGTATATTCGAAATCCCATCCTATTCAGTTCAAGAAGTTTTATCTCTGGTTCAGTCTAAGACCTTGAAGCTTGAAATGTATACCTTTATGACTTAGGTCCTACTTGTGGTTATTATAGAGATGAGGAACTTGGGGCTTGTCAGAGGGAAGGGCCCTTGAAAGCAGTGCTAGGAAAAATATCATCATTAAGCCATTGCCTTCATGGCATGCATCCTGTTGTGTGTCGTTTACGAAAATATATAATTTGGGACAGTCGCAGAACAAATAATCAAAAAACAAAAGAGAAACTACTGTTTTTATTCGTTGTTGATGGTAACGCTACATGATTAGACCCACGTTTCTTGGGTCTTCAGACGTACACGAATACTATTTAGCTTCTGAATTGCGTCATTAATGGATATGAATTCATATTATGTCTGTATGATTATTCTATAGTGACAATTATATCTTAATTTTAAAATGTGGTTCAAAAATTTAAAACAAGACATTAAACTTGGTATTAAATGGATACAATTTAGATAATTGGTTCAAATCCCACTTAAGGCATGGATGTTTGGTGTGTGTATACGTTTATTTTGTGTTTCTGCTGTCCTGTGTTTAGGTAGCAGCCTTGCGACGGGCTGATCACCCGTCCAAGGATTCCTACCATCTGTGCAAAAAAAAATAATTACACAACTGAATAAGAGGCCTGGGCCCTGAATGGGCTGGAAGAACCATAGAAAAAAGAAGAATCTTTGGACCTCAAAGATGTTATTAATGGAAAAAAAGTAGATGGAGTCTGCACTCTTCATATCGCTGGGGCTAATAATTCATAATTTTGAAATGGAAGCGACATGCATCACGTATGGGCGCAAGGAAATGCATGTACAGTTTTGACTTGAAACTCAAGGGGACGAGACCGTTTGGGAGGCATGGACCTAGATGGGCAAATGACAATAAAACGAACATTTAAAAAAATTGGTGCGGAATTTTAAGTTGATATAGGTGTTGGAGTTACAGGCTTTAGTGAGATTTCGGATTCCGCAGTCCGTTAAATAACATCTGCTCGAGGAAGAATTCGTCGAATCGCTCTTTGCCCTTAATTGCTGATTATATTTCCTTAGGTATGATAAGAATCGTGGCAGTTATTCGTGGAATGAGTTGGTATATTTTCTGGGATAGTTCAGGGAAATCATTTTATTGCTTCGTCTCGCTTGAACAGCCTTCGATCGCCCACAAACCACGAAGCAGGATAACCTTGCGCAGAGATGAGTAATGCACTTCTAATGAGGAGTGCGCTACTAGTCAATTATCGTAGACAAACTTCAACGCCACAAATAACAAAAGATTGCAAAATACTGTCATTGTCATAAGCCGATGAATTACTTTACGAACTGTACAATATTAGCAAACATAATGTGAGTAGAATGGCACAAATTAACATATTCTTATCACTGCCATGAACTGATGGTCTATACAGGTATGACAGGTGAATTAATAACATAATTATAAATGATATATTAACAGTGAAGGAAAACAAACGGATCGTTAAGCATAAAGTCAAACTAAATGAAATAAATATATTGTGTAGCTTCGTGGAGGAAAACATACACAGTTTCGTTCGACAAACGTGAAGTATAGTTGCCATTATGAAGCTCAAGGCGTAGATGAGACAATATTAAATCTCATTTTCATTCAAGGTTATGTATGATATGTGGATTGGATTTATGCTAGCTCAGGATAGGATCCATTGGTGGGCTTTTGTGAACTCGGTAGTGGATTTTCGTTCCCTTAAAAAAACAAACTGTGTTGACCAGCTGAGCGAGCGGTTATTAATTTCTCTGAAGGACTGTGCCCCTTCGAGTCAGTCAGTCAGGCAGTCAGTCGTGGAGTAGTGATAATTTTTTCTCCTTTGGCGCTACACCTCCAATTTAGGCCTTGGCCTACCTTCATGAAACTCTTCGGTTTACTAGATCTTAGACATTCGATAGGACTCCTTGGGCGGGTGATCATCTTGTTGCAAGGCCTCTATCTGTACACAAACACAGAAAAACGAACATATAGACGCAAATACTAAACATCTAATGCCCTGAGTGGGATTTGAACCCACGATTCCGGCTTCGGAGCGAGCGAAGACAGTGCATGCCTTAGACCGCTCAGCTACCGTGACCGGCAGTGTTAATTACGGAACGGAAATTGTGTAATGCAGTTATGTGTTTTAGACTGGGTCAGAGTTAAAATATGAAGGTGTTCCTAATTCCGAATCGAGGGATGTACTAAAGGTCTATTACTAGTGGGGTGGGACTAAGTCCCTTGTACTGCGGCCACTTCTGGCCTATTGTACCAGCCCCAGATGACAGGTGAGGGTGATTGTGGAGCAATTGGTGGAATGAAGATTGGCAGGGGAAACCGAAGTACTTGGAGAAAACCTGCCCCAGCGCCACTTTGTCCACCAGAAATCCCATTTGACCAGACCCGGGAACGAACCAGGGCCGCCGCGGTGGGAAGCCAACGACTAACTGCTTGAGCTTTGGCGCGGCCTTACTAAATGTCTAAGTTCATGCTCGAATGACCCTGAACGAGTTCGGCTAGAAATAAATAAATAAATAAATTTCTTTTCTTAATTTACGAACATCAGCCTTGTTGGAGTAACGCAAGTAGGACTGTGGTTTCGACATAGGCTAACAGAAATAAAGAAATATATATAGATGGATTAGGAAATGTATAATATAAGACACACACAGAAGGAGATATACCGAATTGTTCGAAACATAAATACGTATTCGAAATACCTCTTCAGTTTAAAAAAATATAAGTGAGTGGATAAGTTTTGCAGAGTTTTCCTTACAGTTGGCCCTGTGTGTAATAAATTTTAGCAGTGGTGTGTATGGAGCATATATACGTTTTTATGGATAGTAAATGTCTCACAAACAGATCTCTTGTCGCCTTCCAAAGTCCACAGTCAGGTATGCATTAAAGTCTAGGGTACTCTACGTTTAAGAAATTAATATGTTAACAATTGCTGACACGTGACGGGGTGGAAAACTTCAAAGGGGGTCAGCTCAGCTCAGCCGTGACGCTAAATCTTAAGCCACCGTCTGAACCTGTCACATTCGATGATACAAGGGGTTTTGCGGATAAGTCTGACTGATGTTAGAGGCCACGTGACAATAGCTGGGCACCACGTCACTTCGTCAGCTTGTGAAGCACTATTAAGGTCAGTCCACAGCATTAACTGCATTTCATCCTTCGTAGCTGTATGGCCTGTATGAAGCATCTCCACCAATTTTTACTTTACGGCTTCCAGGCAACTAATAATATGGTACTTTAACCTCTTAATCTGACACAAGAAAATGAGTGTACCGCAAGGACCAACACTCAATTATTCTTGTTTGAGCATTAAATTTAAGTTCAAATAGGCTTCGCATGATGGTAGTCCAATTCGAAATATACTGCTTTAAGCGCTAAACGGGTAACATTTTTACATTACAGAAGACAGAGATATAATCGAGAAAACACATAGGCCTATATTTACTTCATTTCATAAAGGCAACAGCATCAGGCTTTCTGTTTCCTCTGAACCAATAGACTTCAAGCTTGCTGTAGCGATCCGCCCACTCCTCTCTTCATTCAGCAGATGACAGCCAATGTGAATCAGATCGCATTAAACTATTAATACCTATTTATTTTCATACTAAAGACACGGAGTTCCTTGATTACGTAGGCCGTAAATGGCTCCTTGTTACAGCTCCATATGATAAACTGGAGACAAAGTAAAATTGGTGGATGAAAATTGGCAAGCGAAACGGACGTATCCGGAGAAAAGCTGTCCTAGTGCCACCTTGTCCACCAAAAATCTCACATGAACAGAGTAGGATTGAACCCGGACCGCCGCTGTGAGTTGCTGGCAATTATTAATATCGATATGCATCCAAGACTCGAATTGATGTATATCAAATTAGAGAGATGTTCAGGTCATGGGGCGTTTTAGACTGGGCTGGTCTACGCTTTATAAGTCTGACTTCGGGAACAATCCTGCTTGAGAAGTTTTGCCACCAACCAAAGATGTGAAAGGGGTTTTGGATCTCGATGCAGGTAACAGAATTTGGGTTTATATGAAGAATTGTTTGGCCAGTATTTAAGTAACAAACAAAAACAAACAAACTGCATGGCTTTAGTCCGCAAGCGAACTATACCGACCGACCGAGCGACCGCCGCTTGTCGGCAAAGTTAGTGCCAACTTTCTGAGAAGTAGTGGGTCTGGAACGGGGTCCACTCAGCCTCTTGATGATAATTGAGGAGCTACTTGAATGGAAAAGTAGCGGCTACGGTCTAGAAAACCGAAATTAACGGCCGTGGGAATTCGTTACGCTGACCATGCGACACCCTCCATCCACTGAAGTATTTAAGTAACAGGAAGAATAATTATGTCAGTGAACGGTTTGAAAGTTTGTCTTTTCTGGGAATGAGAAGTTAAATTGAAAACGAGGTTTTAGTTTGAAACTGTAATATGTGACGAGCACGGATTATGGATCGCTATTATCATTGATCTGAGTGTGCATACTTGTAATTGCGGCAGAATACACTAACCCATGTTACATAATTCGTCATTTCCCACCACATTTTTCATCTCATTAGAGGTTTGCAACTAATAGGACTTAATTCCATTCGTCAGGCGAGGAGAATATGTTTATTTGATATTGTACATTTTTGGCCTACTTCCGTTATTTTCAAAAAATATAAGCAAACTTATGATATCGCTATGCTGTCTGTGTCTGTGAATCCCTACCCCGAACTACTTTTGAATGCATGACTCATTCTTTACGAACCTTGGTATCGTGTGTACATCATGGCACCTGAGCCCATCTCAACGGCGTACCCCATAAATCCCTCCCATTAGTCTCTGTGTGTACCCCCTGTATCGTTTCCAAGAAACGGCTCTGTAAAAACGTTACCGCGGTAACGAATACACACGCAGCAACAGAATAATTGTTTCACGCGTTGTTTTCTGTACGTTCCGTGTCGTATAAAAGGAAAGTAGGCGATTGGTTCTTCTCAGAACTTTTTGTTGTTTCATTCTTTCTGTTTTCATCTCTTTCATTATTTAATTTTTTATATATACTGCGCACCCACACACTTACATTTTAGACGACTTTAAAGTAATGTCTGAGTATTTACATGAACAGACCGTGCACGGGAAACTAAGCCTGGCTAATCGTATACTGCCGGTCACGGTAGCTGAGCGGTCTAAGGCATGTACTGTCTTCGCTCGCTTGGAAACCGGGATCGTGGATTCGAATCCCACTCAGGGCATGGATGTTTAGTTTGTGTGTATGCGTTTTTCTGTGTTTGTGTACAGGTAGAGGCTTTGCGACGAGCTGATCACCCGCCCAAGGAGTCCTACCGAATGTGTAAGATCTAGAAAAACCGAAGTGAACGGAGAAGTTCATGGAGGTAGGCCTAGGCCCACTGGGGCTGTAGTGCCAAGGAAAAAAAATCGTATACTAGGACGTTACACAGCAGGCACGTCTAATGATACGAGATTACGGTATGTGTTATATTAATGTAGCACCACTGTCAGATACAAACATAAGAAATTGCCGAGTTTATGAATTTTGTCTATCGACTATCGTCTAAAAGAACACAACATTTCGAAAACTGAATGTGTTTCCGTCCTCAGGTGAAAGGGAAGTGAGGCATATACTTAGGTGAGTCCGTGAAATACTAGCTGTTCACAATTACTGTTGCTTGGACGCCGGGATCATGGGTTCGAATCGTACTCAAGGCATGGATATTTGGTGTGTGTATGCGTTTATTGTGTGGTTGTATTGTCCTGTGTTTAGGTAGCGGCCTTGCGACGGGCTGATCACTCGTCTAAGGAGTCATGCCGTCTGTGAAAAATGGTTAGGGATCTGAATAAGAGGTCAGGGCCCTGAATGGGCTGGAAGAGCCATTAGAAAGAAATCTAATAGTAACTTACTCCACTAGGTACGAAAACTTCAAATTGGTCCATAATTTGCCTCCAGGTTTAGATTTCTGCCTCCGCTCCTTAAGACTGCACTTGTCTGTTTTAGGTCATCATAACCATTTACCAGTAATGTAAAGTGAATTCTGTGCTCAGGCGCAGATAATATAGCAAATAAATGTATTATGATCAGAAAAGAGAGAACATACCTTTCGTATTGGCGAAACAAGTGGACGCGCTAAACTGTACGGAATCTCATTCATTAGAACCCAGCGTTGCGCAACCAATTAGTGCTTCCAGGTTACTGCGCTGTAGATACTTAGCCGTATCGGCGAGGGTAAATGAATTAGTTCCAAAGTTTTCATTAGAGTTATCTGCTCTTCATCAACCATATGCTGGTTCCAACGACAGTGTTATTCGTGATGCTGGTGGCCTACATAATGTTGGATAAATAGAGCTAATTATTTTCGCAAAGTAACTGAAGCTAATCTGCACGAGTGAAACTTTTAATTTCTTCAAAGAACCTAGAAAATAATGAACATATTATTCACTGTGAAGTTTTTGTTATCGTAAGTTAAAGTGACATCAGTACTGCGTCATGCCCTCATAGCTTTGTAAAACTGCATCACGTAGACATTAAACGTTTTTCATTGTCCGCACGAGCTTATAAACCTGTATCTTAAACTCGAAAATGTGGTTCACATTCTCAGTACCTTTTAAGATATAGGAGATCATGCTTTGATTCACGGTTATTGACAGTGTAGAATTATTCCTCTTGAAATAGGTATTTGAATTGTACACACCGTGTAATATTACCTCCGTGCTCCCTTTGCACCTTTACGATGTGGTTCTTAGTCATGAAAACAACTTTGCCTTATTTCGTTGGTACCGAGGAAAGATAGTATCGTCTTTGTGGTCTAGTGGTCAGAGTTCCTGGCTACAGACCCAGAGGTTCCGGGTTCGATTCCCGGCGGTACAAATTTTCTGAGAAGTAGGGGCCTGGAACTGGGTCCACTCATCCTCGTAAGGATAATGATTGGCTGCTTGGATGGAAAAGTGGCGGCTCCCGTCTAGAAAACCGAGATTAACGGCCTTGGAATTCCGTTATGCCTACCACGCGACACCCTCTATCCGCTAAAGTCGGCACTAATTTCGCCGACAAGCGGCTGTCGCTCGGTGGGTATAGTTCGCTTGCGAACTAAAAGCCACGGATATAGTTACCGAGGAAAAATATGCAAAATATTTTACTGACTATTCGCCTCTATCCAATACCGACGTTTAGAAGGCCCCTAGTTTTATATTCACCCTTTTCATGTCGTCATGGCTGAACACATAGATAATTTTGTTTTTAATGAGTAACCTGATATACGTCAAGGACAAATAAAATTAGGTTATTTCTTTGTGAGCAAGTGTATATTAATATTGTACTTCCACTGCTGCAAACCTCGAAAGCTTTAGTTATGTGTCACTTCTATGAATGTTTAGCATTTATTAAACTTTTAAATTGTCTTTCATTTGATACTCATCAGTGATGCTTGTTGGTCGGTAAAAACACGTGATACAAAAGTGATAAGAAAGCGATTATTTATAATTTGCTTTCGGAAAACTGAATTTGTGGCTTACACAGTGGTTAACAATTGTCAATACAAAATTCTCTTCAACGGTAAATTTGGACGATTCATGATTATCAGGTCATGTAACGACTTGAGAACCAAGGATTGTTTTCCTCAGTCCCTCCAGGCGAATACCGGAGTGGTGCATCGCATTGGGTTGCTACCGTTTCCTTCCACATTTCCACATCCTTTGCAATTCATTATTCTTTAATCACCGTATCATTCGACATATTATGGGCAGAAATACTGAGAGCTTCGTTAAGTAGATCATACTCGTAAATGAGCATAAAAATAAATAAATACAATACGAATGGATTCAGATTAGATGTGATCGTTATGATAAATGCATTGATTAGGATCGGTAAGTAAGTTTCTTGTGCTGCTAAGAGACGCGGCCATGACATTATCCTGGAGAAAGGGTAAATTTATTGAATACCTCAATTATGATAGTGGTTTCCCTACTGAGATGTAATCTGATATTCTGAAACATACGAGGCATGCGCAGTGTCCCTTCTCTAACCTGCACGTTAACAGGTATTTAGTAAAAGCAGTTTCGTGAACTGAGCAATGGCTGAAGAAGATATCGTGGGAAACTTGGTGAGGTCTTTGCCAGAAATGAACTTCGAGTAGTTATGGATGGATATTCTGTATCTTGCAGTAAAACTAATACAAACAATTAGGACAGTCCCAGCCTGATTTTTACCGAACCGACCAATCATTCTAGTGATGTGTTCCCTTTTTTTTATCTTTACTCTGTTGGTGACCATGGCAACGCCATCCTCGCTGGAGCGTGGATGTAAACCGCAAGTGGAGAGGTCGTACATGGCTTGGCTTCTGGTAATAATTGTAGGTAGGCCTACCACTAGCTTCCAGAGAAACGCTGATTTCGGACATGGCGGTAGCGGTCATTATCCGGCAGGTGTCTATAATCAAGAGACAGCGAACCACACTGTAGAACAGAACTAATCGGAAAAGGACTCTAGCTTAATTATAGAACTGCGAGTCATGAGTTATTTCTTCGAATGATTAAGCTTCTTGGATTCGGTGCATAAACTGAATGTATAAAGGGAACATTGTGTAATATTTCATCTCGCAGATCATTCTGTGAATTTCGGCATTGGTCTACGCTTACAGTTGTCCGAAGTGTCGCAATTCGGGCGGTGTTTTACGCAGTATTTCTTACATCAGTGTAGTGTATACGCTAGAATCGATATTTATCACATTTAAACATAGAACTGTCCTTCGTAAAAAAATTGGCACAAGATATAATCTCTATATCTATTCAGTCCGTAAACTTTAATTGGTGCTAGTAAGGAGGTTGCTCTAGAAGTAAACACAGAGAAGACTAAGTATATGTTGCTGTCTCGTGAACAAAATGCAGGGCAGAAACATGACATGAAGATAGGTAACAGATATTTTGAAAATGTGTCACAGTTCAGATATTTGGGAACGGTTATTACAAAAAAAAAAGATCTGATTCAGGAGGAAATTAAGAGGAGATTGTAGTAGGGTAATGCTTGCTACCATTCAGTCCAGAACCTTTTTGTCTTCATGTCTACTGTCCAAAAACTTAAAAATTATAATATAAAAATCAGTTTTGATGTGGTTCTGTATGGATGTGAAATTTGGTCTCTGACTTTAAGGGAGAAACATAGACAGGGGTGTTTGAGAACAGGGTGTTGAGGAGAATATTGTGACCGAAGAGAGATGAAGTGACAGGAGGTTGGAGAAAACTGCATAATGAGAAGCTTCATAACTTGTACTCTTCTCCAAGTAAAATTAGAATGATGAACTCAAGGAGTATGAGATGGGTAGGGCATGTAGCACGAATGGGGAGAAGATGAATGCATATACAATATTGGTGGGAAAGCCAGATGGAAAGAGATAACTGGGAAGACCATGTTGTAGGTGGGTGAACAATATTAAAATGGATCTTAGAGAGACAGAATGGCATGGTATGGATTGGATTGATCTGGCTCAGGATAGGGACCTGTGGAGGGTTCTTGTGAACACGGTATGAACTTTCGTGTTCAATAAAATGGCTGGAATTTCTTGAGTAGCTGCACAATTTGCGGCTTCTCAAGCAGGGCTCATCTCCATGACTGAGGGATAAGTGATCTATTGAATCTGTAGCTTTTAATTGAAACACCTTTATAAGGTGCATATTTAAACAATGAGTTCTGGGGAGAAGTATTGCCTACTTTTGTTTAATACGACATTGGCCGCTCAGAAACCGAAAAAAAAAATGTGCGGGATACAACTAGAAGAGACAACAAGGTGATCTCACAAGATTCCTACCAAAAATTAATGTTGTGAGGGCACGTACAGACAGACAGCAAGGTGATCTGATAAGCCTTCTTTTATTTTTACAAAATAAGGAAAGTAGGCTAAAAATATGAGGAAAGAAAGAGCTAATTGAGTGTAGGGTCTCCACTGTTTGAATGGTTTATCACCAGTAGGTCATAAACCTTAAGATTACGTATGGAATGTGAAAGCAGTACGCACGTGGATGCGCCTTGAACTTTATGTGAACTCTGAAACTAATGACTCAGCCAATTAAAATGGAAGCGGAAGAGCGCTGCAAAGGATCGTGATCCATAAACTTAAATTTGCACACACCAAGTGCCCTAGATTACATTAAATATAAGTGTGTAGACAAAGAATCAGAATACGATTAGATCTGCGATATAATTTTTACGTTGTATATGGTTTTAGAAAGATGAACATTTTATGTTAAGTGTTGGTGCACAAGCCGAAACGCGTGTGCTAGTGAATTTAATAGAACTTGTTCTGATAGATGTAGGTGGGGGGCATGCTGTAGCGTAGTTGGTTGAGGAACTATGCTAACAAACCGGAAGGTCACCGTTTCGATTTCCGATGAGGTCATTCCATTTCTCAATTGACCTAATCCTTCCGGCCGCACTATGGCCTTGGGGTCGACTCAGCCTCTAACACAAATGAATGCCAGGAATCTTCCTGAGGGGAAAGGGCGGCTGGCGCATAAGGCTGACAACCTCACCTCCATCTGTGAGCCGAATGTCTATAAAATGTGGGAGCCTCGACGTCTTACAACCGTATGGGCCTCCACGGCCTGTTAAAGGAATACCTTTTACCTTTAGTTGTAGATGGTCAGTTACAAGCAGTAAAATAAAACAAAAAATACTCCGTGGTTTTAGTCCGCAAGCGAACTAAACCGAAATTAACGGCCGTGGGGATTCGTTGCGCTGACCACGCGACACCCTCTATCCGCTAAAGTTGGCACTAACTTCGCCGACAAGCGGCGGTCGCTCGATCGGTATAGTTACAAGCAGTAACCTTGATTTTATTTAAGGCCAAGTCCATTACAGGCGAAACAAGCTGTTTATGAAAAAAAGTTCTTACAGATGTGACTTGAAACGCGAATCATAAGTGAATTTGTATGACACACACTTTAAGTGTATCGAACAGTTCTGCATATTTACAAACTCAAGAAAAACAGAAATATTAAGTAATGTATAAAATTAACTCCAATATTAATGAAGTAGAATTATCTTTTTCAGAAACTTTAAAGAGCAGGTTGAATTCGGGGAATGCTTGATATACCATAAAGTTGGAAATATTTATATATTCATGATTCACCTGAACACCAGAAGACTGAATATACAATTCTGTAATTCTGAAATTCTGCCTGCTGGTTAATAGGCTCTGGCGCGGAACTTCGTTTCTCTCCGTAAATAAGAATAACACAGTAGAGTGATTTGTCTGAGAACAAGGTGCAGAGGAGAATGTTTGGAATTAAAGAGAAGACAAAACCGAGCCAGTTGATGTAGCTGTAAATTTTTAGACATGTATTCGGGAAGGACCCGGTTCGAATCTTGGTCAAGATACCTGTTATTCTGACTAAAGGTTTTCGTGTTTTCTCTCAGTTCTGTAGAAATATCGGGATAGTTCCTGGATTATGCCACGACTGCTTCCTTCCAAATATTTTCCGATTCGTCCTTAGTTCGTTCTTCCATTCGGCGATATTTAGTGTGGTGCAGTTGCTGACAGTGGCAAAATAACCTGCAGAAAAAGAAAACAGAACGAAAGCTCCAAAAGTTTAGCCTGCAGTATCAGATGTACGGAGTTACCGTAAAAAAAAAACTCCGTGGTTTTAATCCGGAAGAAATTATACCGACCGAGCGAACGGCGCTTGTCGGCGAAGTTAGTGCCAACTTTAGCGGATAGAGGGTGTCGCATGTTCAGCGCAGCGGATTCCCACGGCCGTTAATTTCTGTTTCGCAAGACTGGAAAAAGTCACGAAGTGAATTCGAAAAGTCTTGTATCAGAAAACAATTTTCTGTTAAAAGAGTCATAACGTTGATTTCTTTTTTTAACTTGATTGGACCTGTAAATCGAGGCAAACGGCTGGGATATTAACATAGATTAGGCCATGATCACTTCTTTTCAAATCATCACTCATCCGTCTTCTGTCCTTTCGGCGTTTTATTATTTAGATACAGGAAGCGCAGTTGAATAACCTACAAATAAAACTAAGAAACAGACACGGAAAACTTCAGATGACAAGCCTGTATTTATCACAAACATGATAGCCTTCCCGCAATGGTCGTATGAGATGCGTGCCTGTTTTACGATATGATTGTTAACAATCGAAAGCGGAAAATTTTAATCGATATATCTCATGAGGTGCATGCCTGTTTTTATGAGTGTTAACAATCGAGAGCGGAAGATTTTAATCGATATATCTCTCGCTCTCTGCTATGTTGAAAGCGAATGGTCTGTGGAGAAAGGAGCATTAATACTTCCCATTGTCGCTGTCTACAGGTGTTGTTATTATATCAGGAACAGAAAGCGGTGAAATTCCTTCCACCCATTCAACAATTATGTGCTGTCTGTCACTCCGTCGTGTGGTTAATCCAAGAAGATTGACATAACCTACCCACCTAGCAGCAAAACTATGTTTTCTCCTCTGTCACTTCACTCCATGTTTTTTTTTTTCGTTTCTGTTGCCTGTCGTTTGCAAGACACGACAAGCACGAAGAAGGTCTTTGGTACCTGAATAATCAAATGAAGTTTAAAAATGCAACATCCATCACGAACGAAGATGATATCTTACTTTCGTACTATAACGAGAATCGGACTTAATGTCACAGGCATATATCTGGATGCATATGAATGCAAAGTACAACTGCTTTAGACGTTCAACGAAATGTGTTTGGTGAATGAGCGGAACATATACAACATGTGAAAATATCAGATCTGCCGTGGAAAATCCCTCCCTACCTTTTGGAAAGAACCAGGACGTCAAGATTGAAATTACTCTGTAATAACTGCTTCGATAAAATCGCTGTTCTTTTTCCCCCCTTCCTCTCCCTCCTAGTCACAAGCCAGATTTCACAAGGTCTACCGTGATCACCGACATTCATATTGTCATGTGACTATAGACGGGGTTTGGATTGGTGACTCGATTTATTGACCACTTGCAGATCGTAACTACGAGTAATTATGGCGCCGTCGCTAATCTCCACACTTTACAGATCACTACAGCACATGCTAAGCCTTTTCAGTCTGCTTTCATTAGTCGTTTCCCGGTAACGGATCTTAACAATGGAGATTCTTCAGCTTCTGTGCCCACGTCTTTACTGTCCGGTGAATATCCTGCAACTCCCTGAACTCTTGCTCCAGTTGCCCTGCTTATATCATCTCGGCATGGACCGCTCAGAAAATACCGTTTCCAACAGTTCCTCTGTTGTTGCGAACGGACTCGTTGCCATAGGAACCTGTTTGTTTCGCGGTACTTACCTAGTAACGGGTCTACACGCTGTTGACTCGCGTTGCAAAGCTACCAGGTTGCGGGGGCTCGGCTAACTTCGGCTCCGCTCGGCTCACTTCGGCTCCGCTCGGCTCACTTCGGCTTCGTTCGGCTCACTTCGGCTCCGCTCGTGACGTCACCGCGGGGAGAGTGTGGGGGGGTAATGACTCGCCTATTACCACAGTAACGCGAACGCTACGTTACCGCCACGTACCGCTGGGGAGGTGGGTGTCCTCCGTTACGCAACATGTCACAATATATTGCTACAATTTTTGTGTTCATGTCTTTGTAGTGATCCATAAGGGAATATAATTTCATTCCTTTTATTGAACAGTTCATGTTCACAATTATTATATTTCCTTTTCATTTACTCGAAGAAAAAGTAGGCCTATAATTTATTTTATCTCTTTAAGGGTTGATTTACAGTTGTGTGGGGGGAGGCTCTACCAGTTAACAACAATTTTATGTTACGATGATTAATATTTGTTTTTATTTTGATAATAACTGAGCATACAGACTAACTTTTCGTCATTTTAGAGAAGCAAATGTGTCAATGAAATCTGTTGGTTCTGTTTTGTGGAGGCCCTGGGCGACCGCCCCAGTCTCTTCCATTTAAATCAGGCCGTGATTTCCTTTACAGGATCATATTTTGAGGCGACGGTTTCTTTTTTACTTATTCAAAACGGTATGTTTGTATCCATCAACACAACAAATCACGTGAATGTAATAACAAAGGTTATTCTTATTGGGTTTATTCTGTGTGCATGTTGTTCTGCGTACAGGTAGAGGCCTTGCGATGGGCTGATCCCCCGTCCAAGGAATCCTACCGAATGTGCATGGATTAAGAAACTGAAAAAGCGGCCAAGGTCCACGAGGGCTATAGAACCATAGAGTGAGCCTCTAGTTTGTTACTCTTCGGCTTTGAGCTGTAGTGGCATACAATTAAATTGAAGTAAATTATTGCCTATTTAACGACTCTGCCAACAATTCTGACTGTATAGCGTCGGATGACAAGGAATTGGGAAGGATGTGAAAAGAAGCGGCCGTGGCATAAGTTGAGGTTTGCCTACGATCCTACCATTTGCCTGGAAACAGTAAAGAAAACCACGAAAACCTGCCAGGATAGCTTATACCCAGCCGAGATCTGAACTCGGGATCTTCCGAATAGGCTGACTACTCGATCGCGGCGCTTATAGGTTTAGGGCTTCCACGGAACTACAGCGATATACGGGTAGGCTCTGTCCGTTGCCTGTGGTGGGTCTGTATTTGAGATTCTGTATGCAAGTTGTTTCTATAATTGACTCTGTGCCCTTCCTTAGGTGGCTGGTTGCGATTATACTGGTACATTTTTATATCTATTTTACTGTTATTGCTGACGCTGATCACACTTGCCGTGCGGTCTAAAGATTGAACCATTTTCGTCTGCTCAAACATTGGTATCGTGAATTCGAGTCCCACTCGAGGCATGGATGTCTGTGTGTGCGTTTATTCTGTGTTTGTGTTGTTCTCTGTGTGGGTAGCGGCTTCGCGACTAGCTGATCCCCCGTATACAAACTGTGTATACATTAAGAAAGAGAAAAAAATGGCCAGGGTCCACAAGGGCCGTAGATTCATAAATAGATTTTAGCATTAACAACAATCAAAGTTGAACTGGTACATATCCTTGCCTTAGTTCTTAATGATTTTATCTCCAGTTGTCACTGTTTTTCATGTTATGAATTCAGTAAATTCTTTAAGACAATTTAAGGGCTCATTGACCATCATTTTATGGAGTGAAATTACAATAATAATTTTAAAAAATTTAGTACCCTTTTCTGTGTCTCTTATGTTCAACTGTTCGTGTTTTGTCTAGTTCTATTAAGAACTAAGACCACGATATATCGGTCGCTTTATATCGTTAAGGTTAAAGGAACAGCACGCCAGAAGCTGGCTTTGCTGACGTTGTAGTTCTCTAACCAAAACGGAGCTGTATACTCGTGTCGGTCTTGTATGTGGGCCGCCGGGTAGCAAAATGTGTAAGGAAGTTGGGCAAGACATCCCTGTAAGTGTTTACATAAATGTGAGGCCATGATCTTGAATGAGTCTGTCTCTCAAGAACAGTTATTATCAGCCATTCTGTACCACGTCAAATATGGCTTGAAGCATTTCGCTTCTCTCTTTGTGTACATATTGAGCAGATGTAACTAAAGAGCGTTATTAAAATCCGCATGGTGATTCAGCATTGTTGATGTGATGCTGGCCATCCAGCAGAATGTGGGACGTCACGGATGAACCTAGACCCTACAGTAATGCTGGGGTGATGGGTAACTTGCGGTTTGTAGGTTGGACACGGCCAGGATGTAGGATGAATACGTATGTATTGTACAGCCGTACATCATTTCTCCAATCGGATGACCCGATCTAAACAGAATGTGAATAGAGGTAGTCTCATTGGTAACTTCGGATACGTAGATTGTATTTCCCGTTTCTCTCAGTTGTTGGTTCCAGCGTCATTCTTTTCGTAGGACACTATTTCAGCTATTCTCCCGGTAATCGGTATCAGCTGCTGTGCGGACATAAATCAGCTTCCACAAATCACATAACATTATCAGGCTTATGAGCTGGTGTTTCTTTTTAACATTATATGCTCTTATACTGCACCTCGCTTACTGTATACGGAATTTAGCGAACAATTGGAGNACAATTGGAGACTTGTTTGTAACTTTTATAAAAATTCCGGGTTTAAATGAGGGAAAAATAGTTTTACTGTGATATCATTGAGTGGAACATTGCATGATCTGAAGGTAATCCAGTTTGAAGATATATGGACTCCTCCACAGTGCACAAATTATCCGCTCTGAGTTCATGTACCTACTGTTAGTGATATATGTAATTGATTAATCCCAATATGAATTGCTTCTTACGTTATTTAACGACACTATTTCAACAGCACAAGTTACATACAGCCTAATAAGACTTGAAGATAATAACGTGTAATGAGCAGAAAAAATTTGGGAGAAGGCAGATATAAACAATGTTTTAAAGAGCACCATTCTGACAGTTCCCTGGAGAATCTTGAGTACAACACAGATTCTCATGTTACTTTTGCCAACAATGGAAGCAGATAACCTACAAGTCCAAAGGTCTAGAATTGAACTGACTTGTTTCTTATCTGCGCAGTGTATTCGAGATATATCGAACGTGTCGAGATGGTTGGGTTTTCATAATTCTTTTCATTAATTTGTTTTATATCTCCAGATAAATGATAGGATTACATCCTTTGCGTTCACAGTGGCCGCGCGGTCTAAGGCATAAACTGTCTTCGCCTGCTAGTTTCGAAGCATCGATGTTTTTCTCTGTTTATTCTGCTTGTGTTGTCCTGTGTCGGTATCGGCCTTGCGAAGGGCTGATCCCCATCCCAAGGAGCCATATCTACTATCTGTGTGATTAAGAAACTGTATAACAGAGTCCAAGGCTCATCATTGACTGTAACTCCCACATATGAGCAACAGTAGAAGTAACTTTCGCCTTACACACCTGTATTCCAGATTTGTCTCCATTCCGTAATAATAAACTTCACCGCAAAATTCCGGGCTATGTAATCTTTACGGGTTGCTACATCTTTGTATGTTCTTGTAATAGTCTTGTAGCGAATAGTACGCAATCTGACATACTTTCCTTCCTTAAGGAAGAAAGTAGGCTTATAACGTCACAGTGCTGGCTATGTGTATGGGGGAGCAAGTCCGCTTTCAAATTTTGAAACAATTGAAAGATTTTCACGAAGTTTGATAAGAAATTTTTGTCATTGAAGGTCATTTCAACTTCGTAAGTTTTAATTTCATGCAGTGAATATGATGAAGGCATGAAATTATGAGGTAGGAGCGATATTGCATGCCATTGGTTAGATTTGAGAAGGAATAAGTGTACTATTATAGATGATACTTCATTACTGTCATTCATTGCACAATTAACAGCAAGCCGCGGTAGTACGAAAGCTGTTTCTGTCAGTTCAACCATGACCTTGTTATATAGGCCTTGGTATTTATACTCGTGCCACAAGTAACGTTTTAGATAATATTATATCTTATGCCCTTATAATTCATATTCGTGCACGTACTGACTTTGTTATTAAGAATAATTTTATAAAATTGATGAATTTGTAAGTCTACAGCTTTTCTTAATATGTCATAGTTCTAACAAATACATTATCAATAACATATACGTTTAGTATATTATAATGAATTATGACTTGTGACGTGTAAATGCTGACACAGCAAGCGTCACAGATATGTACAGTACATGATTTTACTGATGTGTCATGCTGTAAAGTGGGTTTCATATGTAGGTTTTAATTTCTCTCTGGCGACACCTGTTGCCTGCACGCACTTACATCTTTGGGCACGGGTGTCTATGAGAGTTCAAGATACGTGGGCTGGTCCCAATTGTTCTCTCAATACAGACAGACGTTTCCTTAACGATTCATCCACAACACAACTCTTGTTCACGTGTTTCGTATTCAGTGTGGGCCTGTTCCTTTCACGCAGTATTTGGGGCATTTCATATCAGGTAGACCTACCGAAATCAGAAAGCAAGTGCATTTCAGTAAGCCTAATATTTATGGTATTTTAATGTTTCTTCATGGATTTATTTTCTTAGTATATGGGCGAATGTAGAAACGCAAAATGTCGCCTCATGAACAGGGCTTGTGAGAAGCAGTTAATCTGCTTTCTGGAGGTGCTTGCAATGTTAAAGAGGAGTAGTTACAATTTCGCATGTATCATACAGATAGAAGAGAGAAGTACCTTATTTTGAAAAGTTCCAGTGTAAGTGTCTGATCACAAATGTTAGAAACGTAAAACATGAAGACTGAGCTGTGTTGCAAAACTGTATATCTTCTGTCGTTTTACGAATATGTCGATATGAAACATCGCTCACTCGAAGGGAAGAGAATACACTAGGGTGCTTGAAATCGAAGTGAGGAATATGTAGTAACAAGTACTGCAAATATCATGAGTAGTTCCACAATTCGTATCTGTGACAACGATGATAAGGGTGACAACCTTACTGAGCCGATTGTCTAGAGAAAATATGGGAGCCTCGACGTCTCATAACCCTGTGGACCTTCAAGGCTTGTTACAGGAATAGCTTTAACTTTTTTACCTTGTTCCTTCTCCTTATGGGAATGAAATCAAGAAAGAGATGGGCGGGGTATGTAACATATGTGGTAAATTTAGAAATGTGTACGCCTTTTTATCGGGATTCTTAAGAGGAAGAAACCCGTTCAGAGCGCTAGGAAGAGGATTTTTCTCTCGCCACCATGTTCAGAACAGTTCTAAAGCTCATCTGGCTTTCTATCCAAGGCCCCGGCAATGAGCGGGTGGTGATATCTCCGTCTGATGTTAAGGTCCTTGTTGAATGCAGTTTCACATGTCACCTACAGGCGCCAAACTTTTATTCTCTGTCGCCACCTCAGGCCAGGTCTAGTTCACCTTAGGCTCATGCCCCTGTGGGAAAACGGCACGTCCATCTAATGCGGATATCTAGAATTTGTCAAGCTCTATTTCTATACTATTTTAAAAGGAACAGGATGTTTTGTCTACACCAGGCATGTCAAACTCAACTTGTACAGAGGGCCACCTCAGCCCTATAAATAATAGTCCAGGGCCGCACTTCAAAATAGAAATATACATTAGATTTTGATACAAGGAAATTTAATTGTATTTATTATTTAGGAATAATTTCCATATAATTACCTAAAGTCACATATCTTACAGTTGTAAAAAGCAAGAGAATGCCGTTTTTGACAAGCTTTTCAATATGTAAAAAGAGAGATTACACAAGAAATTATATTAGAAATAGCAAAACATTGAATTTCCTGCAGCCTGCTAATTTATGTCTGCATGAGACTTCTTGTCTTCTGGTCTGTTGGAAAATTGTCTTTACAAAAAGTATTTCTACTAAAATTTTAATATCAATTAGCTCTAAAAGTTGAGGGGCCGAACTTTGTGGCTATGGGGGTCATATGTTTGACACGGCTGGTCTACACTGTCATCTGCAGAAAGGCTCAGTTTAGTAATCAGTGGGTCCCGGCCCGTTCTATGCAATATTAAACCTCATTACTCTACGGGCCTTGTGTTCCTGCATGTGGTGGTGCTTCGGTGTAGCTAGTTACCTTTAAACTAATTCCACAGAGCAGAGTGCTTCTTCATCAGCTGACCAGGAAATGCCTCACCTCTTGACGAACCAGGAGTTTCTTCATTATGCTCACAAAATCATGATCCCGATATTTAGGCCTCCATGTGTCTGCCTGTATGTACCTTCACTAATAGGCCGAAGAGTTTAGGCCTTCGAAGTGAGGACAGTTGAAAGCCTCTTATTGACATTCGAGTCAGTTTATGACCATGTGGAATACGTTATGTCCATCAGTTAGTATGTAAACATTCTGATGTGTTTAAATAATTTATGTTAGCAATTTTTTTTTCAGGTTCCCAACCACACTCGAATCTTAAACAAGACTTGATGAAATCGAAGTAAATTAGCCCCCATGTCTCTTTTTCTTTTCTTTGGCACTACAGCCCCAGTGGGCCTAGGCCTACCTCCATGAACTTCTCCGTTCACTTCGGTTTTTCTAGATCTTACACATACGGTAGGACTCCTTGGGCGAGTGATCAGCTCATCGCAAGGCCTCTACCTGTACACAAACACAGAAAAACGCACACAAACATCCATGCCCTTAGTGGGATTCGAACCCACGATCTCGGCTTCCGAGGGAGCGAAGACAGTGCACGCCATAGACCGCTGGGCTACCGTGACCAGCCCCATGTCTCTTAGGCTAGGTATATTATGCTCATTATTCATTCCCGGTCCATTAAGCTATGATTTCGGCTGCATTGTGTATAGGCTACAACGCTGAATAGTAGAACGAGTTTGGAATGATGCGAAAAGAAGCCGTCGTGGCATGCTTTAAGTCATTTGACTAGCATTTGCCAGAGAGACTGAGAAAAACAAGATATATCTCACATAGGATGTTTGGTCTTTGGGTCGAAATTAGAATTGGGGCCCCTGGAATACGGAGTAGAATTGCTAACTCCTATACCATGATATTCATCTGATTGTAATAGGAATATACAAGTTTCTAGTTTTGTGTAACATTCTTCTGACAGAATTTCTGTGGGGGTTCTAGGCCTACGAGTGGTTTAAGAATGTTCGTGTATCATATCAGCAGCAACAGGCCTACACGTCTGTGAGAAAATTGTATCGTCTTTTGACACACTTTGACGATATGCAATTCGATGCAATTCCGGTATGTTATGCACCACTGACCGTAATTGCGGGATAATGCTTCTCAATAAGCAGTTTCGAAAATTAACCTCGACGAAGCTCATGTTGTTCCCGCTAATATTAACAGTATTGAAGGCCGCTCTATTCTGGGATGTGTCGCTTTGTAGTTTGATAGGTAGGTTTCGGAGGAACTAGGTGCCTCCATTTTCAGGGCAGGGCATCAGTTTGCCGTGGCACATTGGTACCTGTCTTCTGAACAACACTGCATCTCATTCCTAAAGTTTCATAGTCGCCGCCTTGAGGACTTCAATTTTCATATTAAAATTAAGCTGTTTCAATTTACGCAATAAAACACTGTATTAAAAACAATACTGATTAACATGTTTCTTGTGTTTCAGACTCCCCGCGGAAACCAATGTCATCAGAGCACAAGGTAAGGCCAAAAGATGAGAAGGAACCCTATTTGTCTGCACCCCTGGATTAACCCTGTGAAGACTGAAGTTCATCTAAATACTATTTAAAAATTCAATCCACACGTTACAGAAAACACCGAGTCTCTGTTAGAAAAATTAGCCGGTTAATGCTGGATAAATAATGGGGTTTTGTTCAGGGAATCATACGAAACACTCAGTCTGAAGGCAAAATATAGAGCCTTTAAATTTTAAAACAGTTCTTGTGTCTAATGATTTAATGGTATAAATATTAACTGCACGTCATACTTCCTTCTGTTCTCGTTCTCCCCTATCTCTTCAACCTTCTCGTCTTCATTCTCGGTCTTGTCTTTCTTCACTTCTTTGTTGCCCTCATCCTCGTTCTTACCTCCACTCTCTCCCTTCCCTTGTTTTGTTTCTCCTTCTCTTCTCTCTGACCTACTTTCCTTAGTTCAAGGAGATAAAAGGACGCTTTTGAGATCACCTTGGTGGCTGTCTGTCTCTATATTCCCCCTTAATTTTTGAGTCTTATGAGGTCACCTTGCTGTCTCTGTGTATACCCCCCCCCCGCCCCAAACACCAAGTAATTTCTGTTAGGATGTTTACGAGATCACCTTGCTGTGTGTCTTTTTTTTCAGAAAACGCTTTCTATTTCTATGCGGTCCGTGTCGTACGAAAGGAAAGTAGGCGATTATTAATTCCCATAACTTCTTGGTCTTTTTTTTTTCCTCTTCCTTCTCCTAGTCCTTCCCTCGGAGGGCCTAGGATTTCTTCTGTCACGGAACCGGAACATTTCAACGTTTCGTGAAGATACTACAATACACTGAATTCATGGAGCTGGAATATTGCATTGGTTCATTTTCTTCTGTACTTGAAAAACCAAAATTGCGTGTTGAATAAATATCAGAGTTACTCCTATGGGCATGGAAGGGCCGCGCCATAGCTCAAGCGGTTAGTCGCTAGCTTTCCACCGCGGCGGCCCGGGTTCGATCCCGGGTCTGGTCAAGTGGGATTTGTGGTGGACAAAGTGGCGCTGGGGCAGGTTCCCTCCGTGTACTTCGGTTTCCCCTGCCGATCTTCATTCCACCAATTGCTCCACAATCACCCTCACCTATCATCTGGGACTGATACAATAGGCCAGAAGTGGCCGCAGTACAAGAGACTTAGTCCCACCCCACTAGCAATTAAAAAAATTAATGGGCATGAAAAGAAGAAACCTCCACATGCGAGACAGGAATCGTTACTTGCGGTTATAGTAGATCCATACACAAACACCATAGTAGTAGGCGAATACACGAATTATTTACCGTCACCAGTTAACGTCGATATCTTTATACTGGCTCTACAGCGATTTTGTCGGACCTTGGCCGCTTTTTTAGTTTCTAGATCTTTTTACACAGTCGGTAGGACTCCTTGGACGGGGGATAAGCCCGTCGCA
>NW_019720719.1:118265-124113 GCF_002891405.2 Cryptotermes secundus | reverse complement strand
CGTTTGTCAGCGAAGTTAGTGCGAACTTTTGCGGATAGAGTGTGTCACGTGGTCAGAGCAAAGAGATCCCCACCTCCGTTTACCTCGGTTTTTTAGACCGGAGCCGCTGTTTGCTTAAAATAGCTCCTCAATTATCGTTCTTGTGAACAACAAATTTTAAAGGTAACTAATCAAGCTAAGTTAAGGTTGGCAACGCAGTCTGAAATGGACAGCTACTCTCATTAAGATCAGCCAATTACAATTTGAGATCTAAACCAAGTTCCTTGTAACTGTAAATATGACACCTCAGAATTTATTGTGATAATGATTAGGACGGTTTGCGCAGAGCTAAAATGCATAACTTGCATTCTAGAGGAATTCAGTTTGAACCTCCACCACAACAACATCTGGAGATTGTCCTGTGTCTTCCTGTGCCATGGGTGACGAGTGATAGGATACTGTCCCAAAACAGACAATGACAGATTTTTCTCCTAGCGCTTCTCGTACGCTATGAAAAGTTGTCTTTTAATTTCAGAGAGCGACTAACAGCCTCTTCAGCTGGCGCACGCCGCAACTAACCACAGTAACAGTACCAAAAACGGTAGCGCTGTAATAACCTGCTTGTTACAGGATTCAGCGCCTGAGAAGCAGTGGACTCTTGCAGAGAACGTATAAACGCTTCTTGATTGATGTGTTCAGGACCGCAGCTGAACCGCATGTATCTATTGACATTCGAGTTATAACTCCAATATTCTACGTCTTAGCAGTTGGGATGATGGTCGGAGTGGCGCTCACTGTTCTGGAGTGTTGTCTGCACCCTGTGATCAACCCAAAGTAGCTGCTTGTAAGCCATGACTATTGAAATTCACAATTCCTCTAACATACTAATTGTAGCATTACATAGATCAATAAACCTAGTGGAAAGCACCGTTGAAATTCAAGGAAGAATTATTTTTTCATTCTTCAGTTTCTTTCTTCTTTTTCATTATCTGTTTCGTACCTTTATCTCGTTCCCTCCTTTCTTCTTTAAAATAATGAACATAGTTCCACGTAAATCCTTCAGATGGCACAGTTTATAAAAAAAAGAACTGTCATCTACCCCGTCAATGGGATCTACGTAACATACACACATAATTGATCAAAGAAGACCTAGGTACATGATTTATTTCATCCGTCTTCCAGTGGATACACTCATCTATCCCCTTTTCTCACTCGCACTACATGTTTCGGCACAAAAGTGCCATCTTCAGGTGCTGATTCAATTTACGCTAAACTAGATCATTGCATGTCTTGTCTTCATATTAAAATAACTANTGAATCAGCACCTGAAGATGGCACTTTTGTGCCGAAACATGTAGTGCGAGTGATAAAAGGGGATAGATGAGTGTATGCACTGGAAGACGGATGAAATAAATCATGGACTTAAATCAGTGCAACAGGACGCTAAGATATAACAAGACGTAGGTAGTTGAGATATGAAGAACCAATTCTCTTCGTGTCTTTATGCTTCTTCTCTTTGAGGGAAAAAAGACATATTATAATCATTTTTAAAATTATTATCTGTACCTGTAGTGCCTTGGTTTCTGTTCTGCCACTCAACACGATCTGGTCCTTAAAAATTCGAGAGTTCCCTTTTGACACATCTCAGAAAAATGACAGCGCTTAAATTTAAATATAAGCATGGACAATAGCCTTCCTTGAAGTTGATATACGCTGAGATGCTCAGGGAATCCCTCTCATATTAAGGAAACCGAAGTTCTTACCACGTTCAAAAGATCCTGGCACCTACGCCTACTCTGAGCGGAATAACTTCGGTTCACGTCCTCTCACAGTGGTTCTTGGCGATCCGTTTCAATAAATACATTGCCGTTGCTTCTATACTCGTACCTAGTTCTCTTTAAGTTTTCTGACTAAAGTTTGTAAGCTATGCAATTTTTTTTGCGTTCGCATGGACGTCACATTGTCTCCCATTCCAACCTACATGATCTGATCACTGTACAGTCGGTATAGCGGCTGACTACGACCTGAAAGACCGAGTGATCGGAGTTTGATGACCTGTACGTCACTACTCCATGTCATCCACACTGGCTCTAGGACCACACAAATCATCCTACTGAATGGGTATATGTAATGTGAATCTGTCCCTGTGCTACACCATGAAAGCGCACGGGGCAGTGGATTTGTAGGTCCACATTTTCTTGACCTCGGCACAAACTGGAGGTGAGTACCGGTTCCGGGGGTAAAGAGACGGGGGCGTAAACCTGACCACTCACCTCAAACCAGTGTCATAAGCCTTCATGGCGCAGTGCTTAGTTAAGCACACGGACAAATTCAGTTTCAAGCATTTGATGGACAGCAGAAATTTTGAAGCTCCAGATTATGAATTGCTTTCCGACCTCCTCTTAAGAATGGCTCCAAGTATGGTATTTATTTTATTAACGAGGGAGATTAAGGAAATATTTCATGTTTATACTTCAATTCCCTTTGAAGAGCAGGAGTGTGTAATATATTACTCAGAATAAGGTCAATAGTTATCAGAATTACTTCTGATTTTCAAGTTACAAATTGACAACTGAATTAATTGTAGTTTCGAATTACAAAAGAAAATGTAGGCCCGTCAGAGATGCTTCAATGTGTGCGCATCAGATAATAAAATAAGTGACAAATGAGGTCTGAAATATTCATATACTAAAGGATGCGACCCTCGAGTAAAGTTGAACACGATGTTCTTCTATTGACTGTAGCAGCGTGACCTGTAGATTGCTGTCACTGGCTGCTACATCCATCTTATTATTCATATTGTTATTGAATGACGCTCTATTCTTAATTTAAATGTCACGACCGGGTAATTTAAATCATATGGCACCAACACTCCCTTGGATAGGAGTAATAATCAACTTTATCATTCTTAGGAATTATAGAATGGCTTTGGAAGATACTCCTTCTAAACGTGACATTTATCACAAATTCATGACTTCTGTATATAAATATTGTTACCTTCCCCATGTTCAGTATTTTAACGTTGGAGAATATTTGTTAAGTTAACTTTCAGGCTGTTTGTGAGCCACAAAATAAAGCACAGAAAGTTCTCTTCATGCCTGTGTTACCTGACTGTCTGAGATGAGGTACGTTTTGTGTTATATTATCTGGTGCTATTTTGTATGTTTATATATATATATCTTTCCTGTTGCTCCAACTCTGGAGCATAGGGCATCCGTAAAACACTTTGTTTCACTTCAGTTTCCTAATCATAAGACAGTCGGTAGGAATCCTTGGATGGGGGATCAGCCCATCGTAAGGCCACTACCTACACAGGACAACACAGACACAGAATAAACGCCGACAGACATCCACGTCTTCAGTGCTATTCGAACCTACGATCCCTGTGTTCGAGGGAGCAAAGAGAGTTCATGCCTTAGACCGCGGGGCCACTGTCATCGCCATGATTTTATATATATATATATATGTATTTTGAGAGTATGTCCAAAAACTTTACTGTCGACAAAATCCATATTACGTAACAAGTCCATCCAAAAATATGATTAGGATAATTCAGTTCAATTTTTTATTTATGTACGCTCTTACTAAACAGCCCAAAGGCCAGTTATAAAGTAAACACGAGCAGAGGCACAATTAAATAAATACATACAGATAAGCAAAAGACAAAAAGAGGCAACGTGTATCATTTGAATTAAACCATTCAATTAGTGCAATCACCCTAACCGTGATGTGAAGGAATATGCATAAATTTATATTTAATCCATTTTTATATTTCAATAATTAACAATTAAGAACTACAGATATAAAATATGATTAAGCAAGACAGTTCTGTTTCAAATACGTGAATGTTCCTATAGAGAACATCAGTAGCTGAAGTGCATCCGGCAGGGCAACATTTACGGGAACATATGGACAATTCTCTGATATATCGAGCAGCAACTCGAAGAACTGAAGTTTTCAAAGCGAAGGTGAAATTGAGAGCCAAGGTATTCAGGCAATGCTTTGTCTTATGTAAGGCGCGCAATTCTGTCTACTCTAAACCATGAGCATATTGACAATGAACTTGGGAAAGAAACGCTCTATAACATATTTGAAAATTGCAAGGTATACAATTTTGACTCAACAAAGTTTCGAATTTATGGTCGTCTCAGCTCGTGTCCAGCACATTGGTTCGTAAACTGAATTTAATTTTATTTTCTGTTGCGCTATAAATGAGCATTATCTGAATATGAGATTAACAACACGAGATTTATGGGGTATGTGGCAGAGTTCAGATATTTGAGAACAATAGTAACAAATCAAAACCTGATTCAGGAGGAAATTATGAGGAGACTGAACTCGGGTAATGCTTGCTACCGTTCAGTCCAGAACCTTTTGTCTTCTTGTCTGCTGTCCAAAATCATAAAAATTAGAATATACAAAACTATGAGTTTGCCTGTCGTTCTGTATGGGTCAGAAACTTGGTCTCTAACAATAAGGGAGGAGCATAGACTGAGGGTGTTTGAGAACAGGGTGCTGAGGAGAATGTTTGGGACAAAGAGAGTTGAACTAACAGGAGGTTGGAGAAAACTACATAATGAGGAGCTTCATAGCTTGAACTCTTCACCAAGTATAATTATAGTGAACAAGTCAAGAAGGATGGGATTGTCAGGACATGTAGCACGAATGGGGAGAAGAGGAATGCATATGTAATATTGGTGGGAAAGGCAGAAAGAAAGAGACCACTAGGAAGCCCAAGACGTAGGTATGTGGACAATATTAAAACGGATCTTAGAGAGATAGGATGGGATGATATGGACTGGACTGATCAAGCTCAGAATAGGGACCAGTGGAGGGCTCTTGTGAACACGGTAATGAACCTTCGGGTTCCATAAAATGGTAGGAAATTCTTGAGTAGCTGCAGAATTGGCGGATTCTCAAGAAGGGATCAGCTCCATGAAGTTAGATTTGTGGGGCTAGAACTGAATGTGATAAAAAGGGGATATCCGTGTGTTTTAATCGTCAAGGGGCAATGGACAGTTTGCACCGTTACGTCATACTTTCTGAATGGTCAATTCTGGATCTATAAGCTGCATCAGGGCAATCAGACATTACCAAAGGTCTCTTTCTCTTGTTTCTGCTTCCTCCTCTTGTACATTCTGAGTTCCAGCAAGAGGCACAGTAAGGTAGCCACAATTCCACCAGCCAGTACAGCGAAAATGGGAGTGACTGACGTCATATCCATTGATAGAAATGGCATCTCTTGTACCTGAGTACTGGGTTTTGTGGTGCGTAGGAGTAGATTCAACATCCCATTACTTCTTAATTTATTCAGACTGAAACAGTTTACACAGGAAAATGATAGCTACTAGAAATATTAGTGTAACTGACAACGTGTCATACTCCTACATTACCGTGACAAGGCTGGTACATAGAGATAAATATTTTCTATATTATTAAAAACAAATCAGAAGTTAAAAGAAAACGTTCGGGACTGTTGAGGCTTTGCACTTTGTCCATCGTCTATTATTCAAATAACACGAAGTTTTGGAAACTCTATCTGTGCCCGTTAAAGGGTGAAAAGTGGATCACTTACTCTGTGGGGTATGTTGGAAACAGGTGACTTCAGTCACTGGACAACGTATGTAAGTTGACCTGTGACATAGGTCAGCTATTATTTTTTTTTAATTCCAAGTCCAACTGGGTCCACTCGGGACGGCGGCCACTGATTGGCCTATTGTACCTGCCAAGGGTGATCATGATGATGGAGAATTTAGTGGAATGAAGATTGGCAGGGGAAACCGAAGTACTCGAAGAAAACCCGCCCCAGCGCCACTTTGTGCACCACAAATCCCACTTGACAAATCCCACAATGTGACATGTAGTCACG
>NW_019720719.1:117298-118205 GCF_002891405.2 Cryptotermes secundus | reverse complement strand
TTAGTAAGGTAGAGAACATTATTAGGTTTTCAAGGACTCTGTTCTATTAAGCTAGTGAAATTCGTAATACCTCAGACTGTATACCCTTCAGGATAACCCACCTGTGCCTGAGAAGCCCGAGATACGGACTATTTCGCCTCAGCGCTATGCTCTTCGTCACCGTTAGGAATGCCCCAGGTACGATGGTCAAATCACATTTCAATCTTTTCCGTCTTTTCTCCAGGAATTCCAAGAAGTGAATATACACGTACTTCTGCCTGGAGCACACTCTCTGACATCCTTCCAAATGAGTGTATGGCAGTGTGTCTTTATGTGGAGAAATGTGCTTCATGTACAGCTGGTGCAAGACGGGGTCTTGCACAGTCTGTGGACGACACCAGTGAGTGTGGACATGAAATTTCCTTACTCTGATATCAGACATCCTTATTTATATTTTAATAGTCGGACCTGCAGTACAAGACTCTAATTTTGAGAGTTGTGGGGAATGCAGGAAGGTCGGAACCATTAAAGGTGCGACAGCGGCATGAATCACGAATCAACAACTACTACCTGAACCAAAACATTCAACATATACACTATAGTGGCTGTGAAGGCTCTGTGTCACTGTCTTTATCAGGCGTAATGTTGTTCTCCGTGTCAGTTTCACTGCTGAAATTCTGCTTTTCACTGTAGGGATACAAACACAATTGCTTTTGTTCAGTTCAGCTGAGCGCTACAAAAGTACGCTAGTGGCCAGTATGCTCTGAACGTGGCCGCGCCATAGCTCAAGCGGTTAGTCGCTGGCTTCCCACCGCGGATGCCCGGGTTCCATCCCGGGTCTGGTCAAGTGGGTTTTGTGGTGGACAAAGTGGCGCTAGGGCAGGTTTTCTCCGAGTACTTCGGTTTCCCTTGCCAGTCTTCATTCCAC
>NW_019720719.1:70763-117198 GCF_002891405.2 Cryptotermes secundus | reverse complement strand
AAAAAAAATGCTCTGAACTGCTGCTATACACAGCAGGTACGTCTGTTTGCGTCCTTTCCTCCCTCACACCTCAAGTGTCAAGAACAGAGTTCCTGGCAGTACTGTATATCAATTCTCTGTAATCCGTAGGAATAGCTTATGTTGAAAGTCATTACGAGGTTCACGGATTTACTGCAGACCTCTAAGCAAAGACCGAGATGTTAATGCTGGCTTGCAAAAATACCTAATTTTTTTAAGAGTTCTATCGTCTAGGATATAGAGCAGTTTGGTTCGTAGAAAGTTAGCAGACGTTTCAAATGAACATGTCGCATTCATCTTCAAGATTGAAAAAATCCAAGCAGGAAGTTAACATGAAACAGGCAAAAAACATATTTTCAACGGACCACGCGGCGTCCTTTCCCAGAAGATAGAAGTCTTCATAGCCTCAAATTCTTACTTACTTACATATACATGGAGCTGAGCCCTTCTGGAGGAGCCGCCAATTCTGCAGCTACTCAAGAATTTCCCAGCATTTTATGGAACCCGAAAGTTCATTGCCGTGTTCACAAGAGCCCTCCACTTGTCCCTATCCTGCGCCAAATCTATCCAATCCATACCATCCCATTCTATCTCTCTAAGATCCATTCTAATATTGTCCACCCACCTACGCCTTGGTCTTCCCTGTGGTCTCTTTCCTTCTGGCTTTCCCACCAATATCCTATACGCATTCCTCGTCTCTACAAGGGAAAACATTTTTTTATTTGTTCATTCATACCAACCTCAAAAAATGAAGGCAGAGATGAGAAGCGGTGAACGCCGAGGTCAAAGGATCCGTCCTCCAAGAACTCGCTGAACGTATTGAAGGGTAGGCTTGGACGTCTCACTGTCAAGAAGGAGATGAGAGACGCCGAATACGACGCCAGAAGGACAACCACTACCATGTCCGTTGCGATACACATCGCCATGACTGAGAAGAATGTCAATCCAGGCTTCTCGCCTGAACAGCAGCGAGGCAGACAAAACAGTAAAACTTTCCGAGACTAGACCATTATAATCCAATATGGATTTTATCTCAGAAACCTGCATACTAAAGTGAGATCTATTTTCAGTCGTAGCCCTATTTTATGGAAGTTCGTGAGTGGAAAATAATGGCTATAGCTAGCTTCAGTTGGAACATGTATTCAACGTACTGTTTTTCAGACTCAATACACTGAAACAGATGAAGGATGTTAAGAACATTTGCTATTGTTTCTTGTGTATATAATTTATGTCATATACATTAACTCGGATCCCATGCTGTGTATAAAATGTAGAATCTTACTGCATGAAGAAAGCAACTGAAAACACAGCATTAGAATCAGCACTAACAAATTCGTGAATGTCGATCAGCGCCAAAACAGGACGATGTTTTTCTGAAGGGGTGAGGCAGAGTCCACTTGGTACTGCGGCAGCTATTGGCCTATTGTACCAGCCCCAGATGATAGATGACGACTGTGGACAAATTGGTGGAATGGGAGTGCTCGGAGAAAATCTGCCACAGTGTCACTTTGTCCATCACAAATTCCACATGACCTAACCAGGGCTCGAACCCGGGCCACCGCGATGGGAAGCCGGCGACTAACAGCCTGAGCGTTGGCGCGGCTTAGGCAAGATATTTCTCTTCCTCTGAAACCAGAACACCTCACGTCGAATTGTGAACAAAACTGCCAGTGCAAGAACGTAAATCTATTTAGTGCATGGACCTCCAGTCCTTATACCCAAATTTATACCCTGACTTGTGTGCAGAATATATACTCACCTTTTGATTTTATATTCAGAACATCGGATAAATAAGTACCTTGACCACAGAAGGAGCTGAAGACATAAAACGAAGAATTACAAATATTTCGCACAAGTCCGTTTCTTCTCGACGCTGCACAGTGATGGCAAGCTTGGTACATAACACCGAGACTCACGGAGAGGAGGAGCATTGTGGCGAGTAAGGCTCCCCACAGTGAACTGCTGAACGGATGGAACAGGCTCGTCCATGACAGTTCGAGACTTGTCACGGCTTTGGTGATCATGTATTTTCTGCAATACATGGAAACACCAATGTAATGTCCAGTTATAAACGGATAGATATACGAGTATATATAACACATATTAATGTTACGAGGAGGTTTATATTTATTTTGTATTTGTGTTTGAGAAAACCACACTTCTATCAGTTGGGCTTTCAACCAAACGAATGGCAAGCTCATAGCGCCGGTAACCAATAGTTCTATTTTCTGAGATATAACGACAAACTGACTACTCAGCTTTACATCAGTCGTCAATGAGTGGGACTGGACCAGTGATTGAGGCTAGCTCTTTCTAAGGGACCCAAGAGAATAGGTGTTTTCCCTCACCTGAGGACGGAAACAGATCCAGTTTCCGAAACGTCGTGTTTTGTTAGCAATCTTAAAACAAGGAAACTTCATAAATTGCACATTAAAAAAAAATTGTGACCCATACACCTAATGCTAGGCAACACACGCAACACACACGCGGCCAGCAATCGAGGAGCGGTGTTTTCTATTTGTTTTCAATTATGTGGAGGGTTTTGTGAACACGGCAATGAATATGTTGGTTCCCTAAAAGGAAGAGAATTTCTTAAGTAGCTTAGCGAATAAAAGGACCTCAAGAAAGATTCTGCTGTACGGAGTGAGAGTTTAGTCAGCTGCATCTAAATAAACGCTACATATTTACACATGAAATATCACGTCTAAAGTTACTTAGAAAACTTATCCATCAAGTAGAAACAGTTGAATAAATACTTCAAGTTCTTTGATTTCTATTCTAGAGCAGATCTGTGGTTTATGACAGCGCACCTCTCATTCCAAAGAGGTGATACTAAATCCACTGCTTGCCACCGTAATGACGTCATGGTGAGGCTCTCGACAGTGGCGTCTGCCTCACCTCTCTGTAGCATGCCGACATTACCGTTCCATGATCCGTTGTCCATAAGGACGCCGTTCCCACTAGCGCCAGGGGGTGTGAACTCAACTCTGATAAGACACGAAACACAGTGATAGTAATTCCATCCAATAATAAAAGCTCGGCCGGTCACGGTAGCCCAGCGGTCTAAGGCATGTACTGTCTTCCCTCGCTTGGAAACCGGGATCGTGGGTTCGAATCTCACTCAGGGCATGGATGTCTGCGTGCGTTTTTCTGTGTTTGTTTATAGGTAGAGGCCTTGCGACGAGCTGATCACCCGGCCAAGGAGTCCTACCGAATGTGTAAGATCTAGAAGTTCATGGAGGTAGGCCTAGGCCCACTGAGGCTGTAGTGCCAAGGAAAAAAGTAAATAAAAGCTCGTAACTTCAACTGGAATTAAATGAAGAATTATGGGGCTAATGCTGCTATGCATAATAGATGTGTGCTGGAACATAGATGTTTATACAACTTTGCAAGGAGTTAATATTATTAATTCTGGGAGGATGAGATAGGCAGGTCATGAAGCACAAATAGAAGAAGCGAGAAATAGACACAAAATTTTAGTCGGAATTTCTTGAAAGGATGAGATCATATAATACCTAGATGTTAATATGAGGGTCATACTTAATTTCACCTTAAAGGAAGACAATATTAAACTGGATCTTGACGGAACAGAGCATGGTTTTGCAATTAAACTCATCTGGCACAGGATAAGGAAAAATGGAGGACTCTTGTAAGTATGATAGACCTTTTTAAATTTCTGATTCCATAAGAAGCATAAAATTTATTGGCCAGCGGAGCGACTATTAGTTTCTCAGCTGAAGGTCTATTGATTTCACAGTGCTAGTCCTCCATTTAATTCCAGACTAACATACTCGTAATTCGGGTCAGTTATCTTCAGTCTCGTCTGCCAGGTAGTCAGTCAGTGTGATGATTTACTTACCCACATTCTCTGATACCAAAATGATAATAAAATTGTATTACTGACAATAGTGTCTAACTGGGAAGAAACTCGCATGTAATGTCACAGTTTGAAAGACTGAAGAGAAGGGACAACTTCTGAGACAAAAGACATAGCACCCAAAGTTCGTCTGTCCATCTTTCCATCTGTCTATCTACCTTTGATTCTGTGGGAAAAGTACAAATACTTACGTGAAATTCACAATCTCGGAGAGTATCATCCAAACTTGGTAAAAGAAATAATCCCTTCCTCCATTATTTTGAACATTATCTTTCAACAATTTCTGTAAAAGAAGTTCTCACATAAATTGTCATGGGCGTAAAATGGACATAAGTTATTAAACAAAAGGTCAGATAAAACTACACAAGCTGACCTACCTCAGGACATATCGTCTTGAACAGAAGTCCTTGCAAATTGTTTCTCCTCTGGTAAAAACCAATTGTGGGCAAGGTGGGGCCGCTGAGGGTAGTCCATATACCAAAGTGGTGTGTGTGTATGGGAAACGAAGCATTAATACGGTACACTTCTGTCAGAAAGACTGTGTGATCATCTTCCTGTCGAGCTACCAGGAACTCGCAGTCAAACGGAATGTCAATGTTGGCGAACAGCTCCTCCAGATGAGAGTTCTTTTCAAGAAAGTACAACCATACGGCGCCCGACGCCCTTCTTAAGTACAGAAACTTAAAAAAGCGTAGGAAAATATTAGTAATTGTGATAATAGTAGGCGGAGGAAAGGAGTAATGCATTTATTAACGTTAATTTTATTATCTAAAATAAAAAATATATATTAATTATTAAGCCTATTGATTAATTGTGAAGAGGGAAAACCTTGACCGGCTCTGTGGTCTAG
Source organism: Cryptotermes secundus (assembly GCF_002891405.2). Classification (NCBI taxonomy): domain Eukaryota; kingdom Metazoa; phylum Arthropoda; class Insecta; order Blattodea; family Kalotermitidae; genus Cryptotermes; species Cryptotermes secundus. Next base: position 112,453 of record NW_019720719.1, on the reverse strand, counting down.
TGGTCAGAGTTTCTGGCTACAGATCCAGAGGCCCTGGGTTCGTTTCCCGGCGCTACCAGATTTTGTTAAAAATAGTGGGTCTGGAACGGGGCCCCCTCAGCCTCGTGAGGATAATTGAGGAGATATTTCAAGGAAATAACGGCTCCGGTCTAGAAAACCGAGATTAATGGTCGTGGGGATCCGTTGAACTGACCAAGCTAAACCCTCTATTTGCTAAAGTTGACACTAACTTCGCCTACAAGTAGCGGTCGCTCGGTCGATATAGCTCGCTTGCGGACTACAGGTCAAGAAGTTTGAGGCCTATGGCCAGTGTATCCATTCGAATGGTCATTGTCTAAATGATACACGTTACTTTGCTTTATTTTTATTTGTGTTTGCTTCTTTCTCTTTGAGCTTGTGTACTTTATAATTGGTCTTTGGGCTGTTGTATCAGCGCGTTAATAAATATATACAAAACTGAATTGGATTGAATTGAATTTCTACTATTTGGGATTCCCATTAGAAACATCAAACTAACGCAAGATATAGAGTTCCGTTTGCACCCACCGGTGTAAATGAAGTCAAGTTTCCCCCTTCTGTAGACTGAATGACGTAGAGTGGTCGGTTGTGCTGACATTTCGGGATGTCACTTCCCTTGACTACGACTGCCGTCGGGATGTACTTCCGCCTGAATGACTTCAGGTGGTTAATAAGCGCACCAGCTCTCTGGAGATCTGCGAAACATTCTTTAATTATGATCGCCTGAAATACAGACATACTGCTAATTTTCCTTAAAAAAACACTTTATTTCTTTCTTAGCAAATTAATAATTGTTTTTCTAATATTCATCTGGCCGATCACGGTAGTCGAGAGGTCTAAGGCATTCACTGTCTTCGCTCACTCGGAAGCCGGGATCGTGGGTTCGAATCCCACTTGTGGGGCACGGATCTTTAGTGTTTGTGTACAGGTGGACGCCTTGCGACGAGCTGACGACCCGCCCAAGGAGTCCTACCGAATTTCTAGTAAACTGAAGTTAAACGGGGAGTTTCATGAAGGTAGGCTAAGGCCAAAATTGGGGCTGCAGCGCTAAAGGAAAAAAATATTAATCTGATTCTGAAGAAATCAGATTTATTACGCTAAATTATCTCATTATACTAAAACATGCTGTAGCTGCTGTTTAGGGAAATGAGGAAACGAATGCTCTTCCCTAATTTTTTAAAACTTTCTAAATTTTTGAAAATACAAATATTTGGACAACATAGCAGCAACAAATCAAACTGCTCACGAAAAAAAAATTATGCTTAATGTTAAAGTACTATTTACTCCCAAAATCCCCTCCCGTTTCCTGGTACACAGTTCATTAGTTAAAACACAAAACGTTAATATTGACTTACCCTCGTTTTGTTCATGCAACAAATAGACACAGCCAGACCGGAAGTGGTCTTGCACTGCCGTCACGACTTCAACAAAGTTTCTTGCTGCAACGCTCATAAACAGCATTGACAACATGACTACTTCCGGGAAGATTCTCATATCCATGATGGAGATATTCTTCTGTAACTAATCTAATTATTTAATATATTCTTTTATAAAAATGCAATAATCTGGTATGTTAGATTTGTGGATATTTATAATTATGTAAGATATATTGCACGTCTATGATATCCTTTCTTAAACTTCACTTTCAACAAATGAAGGGCCGGTTATTCAATTTCGATTTATTTATAATTCTATATGAAGAAGATAGCATTTATTTCCTTGTTATAACACACGTATACAGTTTATTCTTCAACAGATTCTAGGTTTAATACATATTTCCACACAAATGTCACTGAAGATACTTAAATATAGAAATACACATACTAAATATTAATTAATTCAGTTCTAGAGTAAATAAAGATTAATGACGTGGACTTTTTAAGTCTCCGCGTATATTTTTAAACACTTTAAAATCTTACTAGCTAGCCAAAGACACGTCAGATGGAAGTAAGAAAGGGTATTTGAGCCTGTTAGAAGGAAATCTGGAGGGAACAGCTGTCGGCTTACCCCTGATATATGCAACAGAACTCTTAAACTTGAACAGTGAAACTATGAAACGCGAAATTTATACCGTGTCTCGGTAAGCATATCCAAGTGAAAATGGTGCATCATATAGGAGGCGTGACCATATATGACAGGATCTCAATTCGTATCTTTTACAACTCATTGAAACTTACCAACATATCTGATTCCCTCAAGCATAATGAAGATAATTCATTAAAGGGAGGAAAAATTCGAAGCTGTGTGCTGTATCTCCCATACACAACATTGAACGTAGCTAAATTATTCTCCTGTCAGAAAGACACTCCAGAATAATAATTATAATTCTAAATCTCTTTCGGAGATCAGGCATACATGAAGAAGAACGACCCTACATGTGCAATAGGAACCGAGATAGCCCAGTCGGTATAGCGACTGGTTACGAGCTGGAAGACTGAGGGGTCGGAGTTATAGTCCCGGTAGGATAAAGAATTTTCTATTTTCCACGTCGTCCAGACCGGCCCTGGGGCCCACCCAGCCTCCTATCTAATGGGTACCTGGGGCATTCTAAGGGGATAAAGCGGCAAGGTCGTAAAGCTGACCACTCATCTCCAACTAGTGCGAGGTCAAGAATATATGGATTTGAATATCCACTTCCCCATACGCCTTAATGGATCAGTGCTTAATTAGTTGAGCGTAAGGACAATTTTACCTTTTACATATTTCTTCTCCCTCCAAAATACAGTGTCTCAATTCTTTCATCAATTTACCTATTCGGCTGCACTATCATGAGGAAATAATGTAACTACATAACTGAGTAACTATTTAACATCTAGGTCCTTCGTGAGGGGCCGCCAGTCGCTCATCTACTCAAGAATTTCCCAATATTTTACCGAATCCGAAGGTTCATTACCGTGTTCACAAGAGCTTACCACTGGTCCCTATCCTGAGCCAGATGAATCCGACCATACCACCCTATTTTATTTCTCGAAGATCACTCTTTATATTTTTCTTATATTCTTGTCTAGATCTTCCTGACGATCTCTCTTCTACTGGCTTTCACACCAAAATCCTCTTCCTTTCTTAACTCCACCTCCCTCTCCTATGCTTCAAACTGCTGAGCTATAACTCTTTATACTATAAAGAAACCCAACAGTACAGGCTCTACACTACAAAGAAATGTATATCCAGTGGTTCACTAAGCTAATAAGCAGCAAAAATGTTGCACTTCAAGGAGACAATTGAATATTTCATTAAAGTCACGTTAGGTTTCTCAGGGAATGTCCCTGCCCACAGATCCTTGTGTCTGAGATATGGGTTCAACGCGTGAAGGTGGGACTGACCTACAAGAAGAAGAAGGGTCTCTGTAGCTATTCTCTGGACAAACGAACTGTGTTGTGATTCGGATGGAATTTGAAGAGTTCTGTTCTCTGGGATATAATGCAGTCTAGTCCGTTGAAGGTCAACTGACGTGTCGCAGGAAAAAATCGCCTCCAATTTTAGGATCGAGTAACGAGTGAAGTAAGAAACGAGTATGAAGCAGGCAGCTTGTTTCTTGTTGGGCTTACACCTCAACTGGAAATGTATAGGCGATGAGTTTCTCCGAAACGTCAGTTGATCTTCATCTGATATCAGGGCCTTCTATGTCAGAGAAGAGAACTATTCATAACCACCGCTGTATGAGTCTCACATCCAACTTAAGATGGAGTATATTACTTACTTACTTACTTACTCATGGAGCTGAGCCCTTCTGGAGGAGCCGCAAATTCTGCAGCTACTCAAGAATTTCCCAGCATTTTATGGAACCCGAAGGTTCATCACCGTGTTCACAAGAGTCCTCCATTGGTCCCTATCCTGAGCCAGACCTATCGAATCTATACCATCCCATCCTATCTCTCTAAAATCCATTCTAATATTGTCCACCCACCTATGCCGTGGTCTTCCCTGTGGTCTCTTTCTTTCTGGCTTTCCCACCAATATCCTATACGCATTCCTCGTCTCCCCCATTCGTGCTACATGACCTGCCCACCTCATCCTCCTTGACTGGATCATTCTAATTATACTTGGAGAAGAGTGTATTAACGAAACTAAATATCGTTTTGTATTGGATAAAATGTTTTATAATTTAAGAAATTATAAGAATCTTCAACACCTGTAGCTGACTCAGAAACGTGAGTCGTTACTCGTCTAGAATTGTAAAAAATAAGCTATGATGAACTCCAGTACAGTCTGTTTGACTACAGAAGAAAACATAAGAACGCCTCCTCCTTTCCCTGAGAGCCAATAGACTTTACAAATTTCAAAGTATTTTTTCTGAATTTTATTTAGCTGACCAAAGGTAACCTGATTTGTGCATATCGTAAGAACACTGAGCTAGGTATTATTCAGTATCATCTACTTCAATCTTGCGTGCTATGTCAGCTGTCGATAGCTGCATGTAGATACAGCGCTTCACGGGTCAGGTCAGCTAACGTACCGATAATATCACTTAATGCTGCAAGCGGATGGTTAACTGGAAAGTGGGTCACTTATCAATGCTGTATATGCTCGAAATAGAAATGTTAGTCATATAAACCGAGGGGAATAACGATTTGCTAGAACTAGGCGTAGATGAGAGATAAATATTGAAATAAATTTTAAAGGGAAGGGTCCTCAGATTGTGGAGCACGATTGTCTGGTTCAGGATAGGGACGTCTGAAGATGGTAATAAAATTTTAAGTCCCGAGAAAAGTGGAGAAATTACTGACTACATGAACGACTACGAGCTTTTCAAGGTTTGATTCTGTTTCATAGAATCAGCATAACTTACAAACAAACCACTGTAAATTATACTAATTCCATGAAGAACAATCCATGACCTTCATAACTTGTACTCTTCTCCAAGCATAATTAGAATGATCAAGTCAAGGAGGATGAGAATAGGGAGCAGTGCATATAGGATATTGGTGGGAAAGCCAGAAAGAAAGAGACCACTAGGAAAAACAAGACGTAGGTGGGTGGGCAATATTAAAATGAATCTTAGACATATAGGATGGGATGGTATGGATTGGATTGAGCTGGCTCAGAATAGGACCAGTGGAGGNTAGGATATTGGTGGGAAAGCCAGAAAGAAAGAGACCACTAGGAAGAACAAGACGTAGATGGGTGGGCATTATTAAAATGAATCTTAGAGATGTAGAATGGGATTGTATGGCTTGGATTGATGCTCTTGTGGACACGGTATTGAACCTACGGGTTCCATAAAATGCTGGGAACTTCTTGAGTAGTTGCACAATTGGCGGCTTCTCAAGAAGTGCTTAGTCCCATGAGCGGTTTCTAGAGTTGGGTGATATGAAGTGTTTATACTTGTATATGGTAAAATGGCGCGGATTGGAATGGGGGCAGTACTTTCCTATTTAAGGCAATTCCCTGATATTAAATAAAATTAAGAATCAACTATGGCAGTAGTCTCCTCCACAACCCGCCCGAACTCACACTCAATATTTGTTTATGTAACTTCAGTAAATGAATACAATTTCATTACTACTATGCGAGCTACGAGTCCAGGCAATCTTAATGCTATTTAACATGTTGATACACTTTGAAATGATCTACTAACAAATCGCTTGATGGCATCCTATTTTCATGATGATATTAGTCTATATTGTATTGATATCGTTCTTAATAATGCTTAAGCAGGGGATGAAAAACAAATGAAATTCAATTGTTTGTTATTTGCTTAGTGTGGAAGTTGTGAATATCGGAACATATAGAGTCAATGGATTTTTCAATTGACCTAATCCTAACAGCCGCACTATGGTCCTGGGGTCGACTCAGCCTCTAACAGAAATGAGTACCAGGGATCTTCTTGGGGGTAAAGGGCGGTGGGCGCTTAAGGCTGACAACCTTACCGCCATCTGTGAGCTCTTCTGGGTTGTAACGCCGTGTATTTCGGACGGAGCTCGACGTTTCCAGAAAGGGCTAAGCGCCCTCTTTAGTTTTCCGCCGGCTCCTGCTGGTTTCATTTTTCGCTTATTCTTCGACCCTGAAGATTGAGGCGATATGTTCGTCCGAAACGCCGGGCTGTCTCCGAAAAACAAGGTATCACAACCCTGAAGCCAGTATTCTTCAAAAGAAGCACATATTTTAATTGACGTTGCCTAAGAACATTTTCTAAGTCGAACCGAAATTATGCCAATAAATTATGTATATAGTCTGTACTTCGAAATTTGTATGTATCTTTTGGGATCCTCTGTATGTAGATCATGATTTAGCAAATGGGAGCGACGGATGTTAGTGAGATAGGCCTAGATGCACTGACTTGGTGCAACACTCTAGACATAAGCCTGTCTTTCTGAAGTCAAAATAACGAGACACTACTAATTTTGAATATTTTTAGGTGTTGTAACGGCTTCAGCATAGCACCAATAGCAGGGATCATCCTACTAGTGGCAAGTTCAGCCTTCAGCGTAAATAATTTGGTTGACATTGTCATAGCTGTCAAGCAATATTTTCGATCAGGATGTGTCTGTGTGCTTCATGATCAACACAACGGTAAGGTCAACAAATTTCAGAGTAATTTTTGTTACAAAATTTGTTTTAAATAACATTTATAAAATGCACATAGAAAAAAAATCAATTCTATAAAATTTATTTGCTAATACATAAATTTAGAATCGTAGGTACATTTTTCGATCCACCTATTAAATATGATATGACAGTCTGTCCGTGGCTACGAAGTATGTAAGTATGTAAGTATGGCTAAGTATGTACTTGCCATTACAGTGAGAGTGGACGGAAATTTAAGCACCTCGACGCAAACACCGGGCCGAATGAATTACACAACATAGGACTACCTTTATAATTCGTGCATTCTTCACCGACAGCCACGTTATTTATAAATCAGAGGAAATTCTACTGACGACTTCGATCCTGGTCTCTTGGACCATGATATCGTGTATTTTCGTATGTAGTTACCGACGTATCGCTTCTGCCGTGACGATGGAAGCAAGAAGTTCTTCCGACGTAACTGACCAGTCCAAATAAGTTTTCTAATTAATCTACTCCAATATTATGGCCTCAGGTTTTGTGGTACTTACTTAGCTATGAGGGGTAGGTTAGAGTTTATGATAGATATTGCATGATATGACCATCAGGAGCTAAGAGGTGAAGGAATCCCAGATATATGCACGTGTATTTTATAAATTTCAGTTTAATATTATACGGACGATGGATGTTCAAATGTAAGATACCCTAGGCCGTAACGTTTGTATTAATATACCGTATTTACGCATGTATAGGCCGCACATTTTTTGCCAAAAATTCAAGAGGAAAACTGGGGTGCGGCTTATATTCGAAATATTCGAAATCACACTTCATTTAAAAAAATTATATTTATAATTAGTAATACAGGGTGTTCTACTCCTGAAATAATATTCCAAGAATATTATATTTTCTGTAATTTCTGTCTGAAAATTGTGCTGCGGCCTATACACGCGTAAATACGGTAGGTGGGAACTTAAGGATCTTCCGCCCCATAGTTCTGATTTTGCCCCGCAGGGCTTCGTTTTGTTAAGACCTGTGAAGCAACACTTGGGAGGTCGTGATTTCCACGATAATGCTTCGGTCTACATTATCTCTTAACCCCCAGTCAGAACCCCCCCGAGAAGTTAGTGTCGTTAGATGTGTTGGATTAAAGAGAATTTAGGAGCAGACATTTAATCTTAATTTCAGACCTACAAATGCATGAATAATCTTCAATATTTTGTGATGTTGTAAGCGTTTTGCTCTAAGAAATTCTGTTTTCATCACGATACTTCTTACAGAACTGCAACAGTACGTGACATCCACAGCGATTGCACGTCAACTGATGAAATGTCAGGTGTCAATAGTTATCTTGTTCGCCCCGATGTTGATGAATTCACTTGAAACGCTCCACTGCCAACGCAATAAGCCATTATACGTGTTTCCCTATTCTGAGAAAATGACAAGAAATTCGTTGATAGAGGTAAGTATGAAAACTTCGAAATGAAGCAAACATGCTCATAATAAGGGTTCTCTTGCTATATAGCACTGGAGGTACTCAATACATATATACATTTTGCTTTAACACGTTCAGAACTCCTTCCACTGGGAGAAAAAGTGGTATAATTCTCACACTGCATTCTGGTTAAGACATTTTGTGAGAATTGAAAAGGAAATTTATTTTCAAATGCACAGTTGTAAAGGAGCTACGGGTTTAACAAACCAGAAACTAGTTCAGTGTTTTAATAAAATTATAACTGAAATAATTTATTTTACGCATAAAAGTAATATATGTACCTGAGGGCGTTCATAGTTAAATATCTGGAAAGAATCATATGAAAACATATATAAACAGACTTTACTTGATTCTTAGAAATACATATTTTAATTTTAATGTTTCTTATTTAACGACGCTCTTAGTGCCGATAATATATAACGTCGAAACTTTCATATTATTAGTGTAGTGCTTAGACAAAAATGGCATTAACACGATTTCAGTAATTTTGTGCTTGCAATAGAACAATAGACTGAAAAGAGTATATATATATATATTGTAGCGTGTTTCGTGTGTCACGCTACAAATAAGTTCACGCCGTCCTTTGATATAGCGAATTTATTTCGTTCGCTCACGCTTTACACACATTACAATCATTTGCACTTGCAGCGTTACCAGCACTGCTTACAATATCCCGGCGATACTGGACTCAGACGGATATTCCAAACTGACTTCTTAGACGGGCGATCCGAAGCCTTCTTCTTCGAAGACTATTCCGAGACTGAAGGCTTCTCATCGAAGCTGGCCTATTTATCCCCTCGCCGCTGCTGGGCAAATGAACCTTCTGTTATAACCATGGAGATGTTGCTTTGTTTGTCGTTACCGTGGAGATTCGATGTTCTCGATACAACAGCTCACTGTTGGAATTACAGTATCGCTATTGTTACTTCTTATGCAACGGTCTGTTCTGGCGTTTCCATAGAAGTTACTCCTCTGGTTTGCCGACACGTTACAATATATATACGGTATATGTAGGGTCAATATACTTGTACATAAACTAAGCTATGTATGTAGGCCATGCCATAGCTCAAGCGGTTAGTCGCTGGCTTCCCACCACGGGGGCCCGGGTTCGACCCCGGTTCTGGTCAAGTGGAATTTGTGGTGGACAAAGTGACACTGGACAGCTTTTCTCCGAGTACATCGGTTTCCCCTGCCAATCTTCATTCCACCAATTGCTCCACAATCACCGTCACCTATCATCTGGGGCTGGTACAGTAGGCCATTAGTGGTCAGTACCAAACAGACTCAGTCTCACCCGACTAAGAATAATAATAAAAAGCTATATATGTCAAGGAATCCTTATTTACATACAAATATATCGTTTTATTATAACTAATAGCAACTATACTAACTACAATTTTCTGTTTAGATTTCCAAAGCGGTACACATGTCGGAGGCCACGTGGTTGCTGTTTCTGGAAACAGAACTTCTAGACGAATTGTTTCTTGGTATTGACATTCCTTTCGACTGCGAATTCCTCGTCGTTCAGAGGGCAGGAAACAACGTCGTGGTCCTCACCGAAGTGTACCGAGTTAAAGCCACATACCCACTGCAGACATATCCTTTCGGAACGTGGACTCCACGTGGCGGCCTCTCCCGCCCGAACTTAAGCTTTTATCAGAGGAGGGACAACCTTCACGGACTTGTTCTGAGGACAGCTTTTCTGAAGGTGTGTGTGTCTGTCGCTCATACACTCAAGCACGAAATTATACTAGTCTGTAACTATTCTTCTGTGATATACTTATTATTTGTGAATATAGTTTGACGCATGATGAAGTCTTATCACGTATTCTCAATCTCAACAGAAACCAATCATAGCTGTCTGATTTGGAACAAATGTTTATCCAGGGCATTAAAACAATCCACTTTATTTGGCATGCTGTTCTTCGTAGTAACATCCAAAATTACGCTCCTGAGACAAAATGTGATTTGCTAATTACTCATTCAGCTGTACACTTAAACGAGAAAGCGACATTTTAATAGTTACTAATAACTGATATTATACTGTAGCATTCTGTTACACTGTGTATTCTAACTTTGTGTTCACACGCCTGGCCGTCTAATTTGTTGCAACATCTGCTAACTACTGTCTAGGAACAGCTATAACTCTAGTAGGAGGAATTTACGATTAGGGATGGGTACTAATTACTCCAATTAACAATTTATCAATTAGAACACCCGGCATTACATAAATATAGAAGTTTTAACAACTAATTCTACGAAGCAGCGTCTTCATTGAGAAGCAGATGAGCCTTCATGTATTTAAGAAATACCGCCGAAATTTGACGATCGCGAGAATTCGGCTTATGTTCAGAAACCCAACCCTATAGCGAGTTACATGAATCCAGCCCACACAATCATACCCTAGTTATTTCAAATCAATTTTAATACTATCAATGTCCACGCCAGTTCTCTAATTGGCCACATTTCTTGAGGTTCTCATTCTCTCTCGTGATTGATGAATGCCCCATCCGTTACGTCATCCTAAATTTGGTAACCATAACTATATTTCATTTCGAGTTAAAAAATCTTGAAGAATTTTATCAGTAATATTTTTCCACCTGCCTGTGTTTTCCTCTATATTAGATCTAAATATTGCTCTCAATACCATTTTTGTCGGCCTATCTTATTTTCTGACAGTGGCAGACCTATTTTCATACCCATGTAAATCAATAGGTAATATTATACTTGTCAAAAACATATTTTAGGGGGATATACAGTTATGATTCTGTCTCAGAAACAAGACCAAAGAAGAATAAGCAAATGGGAGGAGAATATCTGTGATAAATAAATGGTTCTTAGTTATAAGACACTGTTTGGAGTTACATAGGGGCGAATGAAATATGATATATAATACGAAATCAGGAGATAAGGGAAGAACTGACGAATAGTGACTGTGCTGGCGGAAGCCGACAGCACATTACTGCCATGCACTGCAATTAACTGAAAGGTAACAATGAACTTTAAAAAGAAGAGTATTCTGGAGGACTCGTTTATAGTCTATAGTCTATTACTAAGCAAGAAACATCGGCAAAAGCCCGTGGTTGATGTGAGATGTTACCTGCTATAAAACATGATGTATCTTATGCTCTAGAACTTCTAAAATTTTAGCCTTTATAACTTTTTTCAGCCACGAAGCAATGCTGATTTGCAAGAACTGAAAGGTCCTTCTGGTTTTCTCGGAGAATTATGGCATCTTCTGGAAAAAGAGATGAACTTCACGTAAGAAATTAATAGCAGCAGATATTAAGAATTATTCATTTAACGCTTTATTTAAAAATGCAATATTAATTATACTTTTCTTTTTTAATGTAAATAAATATATTTTATTTGAATAAAGAAATGGGTGCAATTTGTGTTGAGGGAATCCATTTATAATCGTCATGCAACATCTGCCCCACGGTAAATTATAAAATAGAGGAAACAAACAACTGGTAGCATTTAAGACTAATAAATGAAAATGGAAATTATTTCCCATGGAAAATTAGAAGTTCAGCGATTGTCTGACAAGAATTACCCTTGGGGCTCTTCATGAAGAAATAAGTTTTCATTGCCAAATTTGTTTTAGACAGCTTCTGATGCGAATGGTGAGATTTCTATGATGGACCGTAAGTAATACATTTACAGTACGCAGTAAGAATTCCAGTGTCTGAACAAATTTTTTATAATATCTCAATATTTAAGTTTTCACGGCTGTAATTTTGTGCTGTGGCCTTCTGGGCCGTTGTATCCTGCAAATTTTCACGCGGATAATCTTATAAAGTCTATTCCTGTTTTCTAAGCCGATGTCAGTTAGTGATCTGAATATATAGTAGAGCTGCCCCTGTATCATGGAGTAAGCTTTGTGCGACGGTAACCGTCATCATCTGTGGGTGGATAGTTCGGCCCTGAAGATGAAGTTCCTGTATTCCCTTGATACCTTGGTATTTATCTGCAACCTATCACGGTATGAAAGCAAAAAAGGCCGCGATATGACATGTCCTAAATGTTGTTCGATCCCGGGTCTGGTCAGGTGGGATTTATCGTGGACGGCGCTGAGGAGGGGTTTTCTCCGAGTACTTCGGTTTCCCCTGCCACTCTTCATTCCACCAAATTCTCCATCATCATAATCACCCGGGGCAGGTTACAATAGGCCAATCAGTGGCCGGCGTGCCGAGTGGACCCAGTTGGACNACTCCCCCCCCCCCCCCAATCAGCGAATTAAAAAAAATAAAAAAATAAGTACTTCCTGTGTATAATTAAGCATCACACCGTTAAGACGCGTTCTTAGTTTCAACTCTAGGAGGTAAGTTATGACCTTCATGTTAAGGCCGCCTTAAACCCCAGGAAATGGGTAGGATTCCGGAGCCGGAGTGGACGCTGTGGAGAAGAGAATATTCTCTTACTCANATGAAGAAAGTCGTCTTCTGGGATCTGGCGCCGTGTATTCTTGGTTTTAACCGACGTTTCGGAGGAACGTATCACCTCCATCTTCATGGTAGGTAAATCGCGATGCGAATACAAAGAGCAGTAGCTACAGCGATTCACCTGCCCTGAAGGTGGAGGCGATACGTTCCTCCGAAACGTCGGTTAAAACCAAGAATACACGGCGCCAGATCCCAGAAGACGACTTTCTTCATAAGATTGGTGTTGTTTGGGTAATGCCGTAGAACATTACTCTGCAGTTTACGTTCCTGAGGAAGGCTTTAGGAACACGTAGGGTTCATTGCGCTGGAGTTCCGCCTAAATGTCGCAATATCAGCCTGAGCTAGAGGTATTTCTGTCTGTGCAGCACTGAATATCATTTCCCCACGGATGAGAACGCCGGAGGGGAAAGAGCGCCCAACGGCACTTGGACCGGAGTTTTTGGGCTGTTCCAGAGGAGAGAAGCGGAAGTGAGCAATGTGGTATTCTCCATGACAGCCAGGAGGTTGGATGTAGTGGATTTCTCGGTTCCAGTACTGCAAGTGAGGTAACTGCGCAGTGCGGATTGCTTAGGAATGGGGTCAAGGGGGCATTCGAGCTTCTCTCGGGGAGGGTGTGCACGGCTGCGTTCCTTTGTGCTATTGTAGTTACTTATTTATTTAACCGTACTGTGAGGAAATCAAGTTATAATGCGTCGAAGGGTTTCATACTGTCACGATTTATGGGTACTTGACTATTAGACGGGGTATGGATTGGATGATTGAATCTATTGCACTCACTTTACACACTCAACTCGTAACTACAAGTAATACAGCCCTACCGCTAATGTACGCACTTCACATTTCACTGCTGCCAACACTAGTGTCCTTAGTCTATTACAGTCACCACTATCCGTTTCTTGGCAACGGATTTTAACACAGGAACTATAAGAGTCTCACTGAATTATACACTCCAAATATCGTACATGAAGTCTTCTCGTTACAGTCAGACTTTCAGCTTAATTGCACTCAATAATTCTGATGCCTCAATTTCTCAGTTCAATTATTCTGCTCCCAAGCACAAATTATGGCAGGCTGCCGTCTCGAAATTCAACTAACTCAAACAATTTTCTTAATCCTTTTTATAATCCCTCGGCAAGGACTACGCAGAAAACTAGGCCTTTCTATTGTTGAGGAAGGTGTTTACCGAGCATCTGCATAGCAACAGTTGCGGCACGGGCCACATAGAAAACACCGCTCTTCTACTGTTGCGCGCGTGTTCATTTCCGCAGGAATCTGTTTACTGAGTCACTGCCTAGCAATGAACTATTCCGGCGTTCAGGCATTATGTAACAATACAGAACACGATCGATTTCAAGAAATGTGCATTCGTGACCTAGTTTAAGGCAATAATCTGTCATTCGTCTGGAGGGACTGAAGAAAGCTACGATGAGCCTCAGAGAGGATAGTCAGTGCTCTGGCTGATATTGGAACGTTAGAGCTGAGGAACATAAGTCTTAAGTGTTCCTCCTGAGCCAATTGTTCTCTTAAGCAGAAGCTTTAAGGAGCTGTAAGGGATGTTAAGAAGCATTAACTGAAAATTGTACATGGAAACTACTAATCGACTTAACTCATGTTATATTCCCATTATATCACTCTATTGTCCCCCATCCTCTTTGAACCCTCAGGCGGTTCGTTAAGAATGTGAACCCCCAATGATTTTAAAGCAGGAATTTAAAATATATTTCTGGAGAACTGCAGAATTAAAGTTTTAAGAACAGTTCAAAGTAACACCTCTTGTTGTTTAAGGTTACAAATATTTCTTTGCTTCGTTAAATTAGTAGCAAATTATTATGATGCTGTAGTTTATTAAAGATGAAAATGTTTCATGTCTTAGTATATTTACAGAATGATTGTATCTTACAGATTTCAAACGATAATTAAGACACCTAGCACCTATGACTTCAAATGGAATATGTTTCAATCATTTTCTCTGAGACTTTGGGTTGCTGTAAGTGTCACTATGGCACTACTTGCTGTCAGCCTTGCATCGATAAACCTATTGCATCTTCGTCATGGGCTTCGAGTTGAGGGGGATTACAGTCTCATGAAAGCCACGCTAATTGTCATTGGTGCATTCTGCCAGACAGGTACCAGTTTTACCCATTATTAAAGACACATGGTTTAATTTAGAGTCTTTTATTCACAGTCTTACATGCAACATCAAGTACCATATAGCTTGTTAACTTTAAAAGTTTTAAAGGTTTAAAAGTTCACTATATTTTTCGGCCAATATGGCCACAATCAGGTGTTAAAAATCTTTTTGAGGAGAAAATTTCTATCTTCTGTTGTTAATATATATGCAGGTCCATTTGATGTTTTTGTGTGTTGGAGTTGGTGCGTTGTGTTCTTTCTTGCTGTGTGTTTTGTGGTGTCTTGTTCATTCAGGAACCTTGACCTCTTTTGCGACATATTATTTTTCGATTTTATTATTTACCTTTCATCACCACCTCTTCATTTTCATACCTGTAAATCATTCTTTACATCTCAAAGCCACCTCAGTGTGAGATCTCCCAACTTTAACAGAATGAATCTCGCTCGAACACTAGGATCGTGGATTCGAATCCCACTCGAGGCATTGATGTCCTGCCTACGTTTATCCTGTGTTTGTGTTGTCCTGAGTAGGTAGCGACCTTGCGACGGGCTAATCACTCGTCCAAGGAGTACTATTGACTGTGTAAAAGATTAAGAAACAGAAGTGAAACAAAGAGTTTCACGGATGACCTATGCTCCAGAGGAAGCAACAGGAATATAAATAACTGAATGAACTGAATGAATGCTTGTTTCCTGAAAGATCTGAACACATAAAATTAGAAAAATCTAAATATTGTCATCACAAACTTTCATTTCTTCTTTTCCTAATTTTTTCATCCAGCAACTCTCATTAAATTTCTTAAAATGACTGAGTTTAATTCTGTTCGAATATTGTAGTCAACAAGACGCAGCATATACAGTCGTTGGTTAGTTCAAGCTCGTTGTACAAAGATATATCGTAAAGAATTAAGAGATCCCAAATAAAAGTATTAAAAAGAAATAAATAAAAAAATAATTAGGATAGTAACTTATGTAGGCCTGTAGGATAACATCATTCATTATCTTACTGTATATATGAGAACAGACTTTTCCACATGAAAAATCTCCCCGTCCAAAAATATACCTTGTAAGGTTTACAGCCTTCTGGCTCTGTGTTTTCTCTGCCCACAGCCGACAGCGTCTCTCCCAGAACAAGTTCAATGCGTCTGACGTTCGTGGCGATGTATGTCACATCCTACCTATTGCTCTCTTACTACTCTGCAGCTTTCATCACTGACCTGACTTTGCAAGATCCTGTGCTGCCCTTTACCAGTTTCGAAGAACTCCTAGAGGATGGGTCGTATAAGCTGGGGATGGTTAGAAATTCTTCGACAATGGATTACTTCAAAGTGAGCTATTCTACTGTTCTGTAGGTCTGATACAGTTCAGGAACGCAGAAACTGTGGATTATAATACACAATGATTAGGTACCGAACGCCCTAGTTGATCAACTAAGTACTTTTGACAATGATCTGCTGGTAGCTATGCAGTTATTGTGTTTGACATTGTCCACTGGCTTACGTATGAAAGGTAAATTTGTCCCTTTGATTAACTAATTAAGCACTACATCATGAAGACGTATGAGGGAGTGGATATCCACATCTTTTTGACCTCGGTACTAGTTGGAGGTTAGTTGTCAGCTTTACTCCCAGTGTCCGTTGTATAGGAGGTTAGGTAGACCCCAGTGCTGGCCTGGACGGCGTGGAAAAGAGAAAATGTTTAATCGTACCGGGACTCGAACTCCTACTCCTCGGTCGTCCAGCCTGTAGTCAGTCGCTATACCGATTGGGCTATCCCAGCTCCTCACTGGCTTAGGTACAGCTAAAATTATTCGATATTTCGGAACCTGTATCTGCTTCCGTCATCAGGTGAAACACTGGAGGTAATCATACTCAATTTGACCCGTTAGAGCTAGTCTCCATCACTGGGCAGTGAAGGAAGCTATAGAGAACATATATAAATAAGTGTAATACAATTTTATTATAATCAAGGCAACAGAAAATGTCCAACAAAATCATTTTATAATTAATGTAGTTAGAAAACCATGTAGACTTATCTCCCTTTGTTTCAATAGAAGCCGCAGAGGTCTGCATAGCGACTGATAATAGCCAAATAATACGTGCAGCTTTTTATAAATCTACAGGTCGCGCCTGGATTGCTGCAGGTATCACTGAGCGCTTCTGGCATGTGATCGGAATGCTGAAGAGCCGTTGTGGAATAGTGCAGTTTCAAAATCTTCAGGTGAGAAAGGCCCCTGTGGCTTCACTCCCGGGAAAAGAGCCGACGGTACTCCCTGGATAGAGCGCTGGGTGAGCCCCAAAGCCGGAAATCAAACCTTGGCAGTCCAGCCCGTTGTCCGTCGGTATACTGACTGAGCTATCCCGACTCCTGCTGCCTAAATATAAACCTTTCAAGGCAGGTGTACCAAGTAGGGAGAAAACTGATCCTCATGTTGCAAAAGAGACTGTGGTTTTGAGACATAACGAATTGTGTTTTTCAGAAATCCGGAGTGAAACTTCTCCAAAATATCTATGAAAGACTTATCGCTCCACATGAGAACACGCTTAGCAACACCGACATAGATGGATTACAGCAACTCTGTTACGATAAGAAATATGCTCACGTGACGACCGATTACAATCTGCTAAAGGAAGGATATAGGCCAAACTGCAGTGTATCAATGATTCCTCGGGCCTTATTCCCTGGATTCATAGCCATCGTCATAGAAAAGAAAAGCCCTTATCTAGGGCTCTTGAACTACAAGTAAGTGTCTTTAAAACCAGTACAGTTCTACAAGACTGATGGAAAGAAACTATGAATTATCCTTCCACATGCGATATTTCTTTCTCACTCGTCCAGAGGTAAAGCTTAAACTTCATTGTAAAACTTACGTAACGTCTTACTTTCCAACTGTTACAGACTGCAGACAATGCGGCGCGCTGGGATTCTCCAGGGAATTTACAAGCATTTCGCCCTCAAGTTAGGGTACGCAAAAGAGGAGTCCAAATTGTTTGTCGATCTACACGATACAGCTCCGCTTTTCATGATCTTGTTGACTGGAATCATGCTATCCCTATCAATACTTATCGCTTGTAAATATGGGGCACACAGTGCCGCTCTGCGACACTTATATTCTGCACTGAAATAGCAGTTTACAGTCTACAGTCTCGGTGATAGACTTCCGATTTCTAACTGCATCACGCTGGTCTCTTCTTTGGCTTAATCTTCGACCCTTAAGATCGAGACGACATGTTCCTTCGGAAAGTCTGTTGAATTTCAATGGACTACATCGAGTTATGTCCCAGAAGACAGAATGTTTCATGAACAATTTTATGTGTTCGAAAGAACGAAAAATTGAGAAAGCAGAAAGAAGCAAAACGAAAGGAAGTTCAGGACAATAATGAGAAATTCAGATTTGTAATTATTTTATGAAAATTTATACCTAGTATTAAGGCAGAAATGTCGCGAAACTGGGAATATTTTCAAGAAATCAAAACTTAGGAAATTTCGAAATGTCAAACTGCAGTAACTTGGTAAGAACGGAAATGTCAGTATTTTCAGCATTAAAAACAATTAAATTGCTTTAAATTTTGGAAGCAACTCGAAATAAAAATATATTCAAATGTTCCCAAAATGTGACATTTGGGGCATGTCAATCATTTCAGAAGATGAGAAGCTCAAAACAAGAATAAAATTTGGTCAGTTAAAAAAATTGAATATGATTAATATTGGAAGATATTTTATGAGCTACAATTTAATTACGTCCTTTACTTTCATACAATTTAAACAATTCTCAATTAACTAACTTTATGGAGCTAGCACTTTCTGAGAAGCCGCCAATAATGCAGCTTCTTCTTCTTCTTCTTCTACGGCGTAACAGCCCGATGTCGGGCCTTGGCCCCCTTTATCAAGCCTCTCCAGTCCTCTCTGCCCTGCGCTGCTCTCTCCCAGTTCCTTACACCCATTCACTTCTTCGCATCTCCTTCCACCGCATCAATCCATCGAATTCTTGGTTTCCCAGCATGTCTCCTGCCGCCTATTGTACTATATAATACGCTCCTTATCCATTCTCTGTACATGCCCAGCCCATTGCAATCTTTTTAGCTTTATCGTCACTGAGATCTCTTGCTCCTTATATAATTTGTATAACTCTTTTTTATATCTTATTCTCCATATGCCATTCTCTTTTATTGGTCCATAAATTCGTCTTAGGATTTTCCTCTCGAATGAATTGATGACTGATTCCTCTTCCTTGTTTAGCGTCCAACCCTCACATCCATAATAAAGCACCGGTCTTATCATTTTATATACCTTTGTTTTAATAGCTCGGTGTATATCTTTTGATCTAAAAACTGAGAGTAACGAGAAATATGCATTATTCGCTAGTTTTATTCTTATTGTTCTTTCATGATTTTCCTCTCCATCTTTGTGGAATTTCGTTCCTAAATATATGAAGTCTTCAACTATTTCTGTCCCGTCTCCTTCGGTGTTAATTTATCCAGTTTGCCTTGGATTCCTTCTGGACTGTATCAGCATTTTAGTTTTATTTGCATTCACCTCTAAGCCAGTTGTTTTTGCTATGGCTTTTATTTCTTTATATGTCTCCTTCATTGCTCCTAGGGATCTCGATACTATAATAATATCATCCGTATACGCTATTATTTGCGTTTGTTTATACACTATTGTGTTCCTTGTGTCCACATTACATTTCCTAACTATATATTCCAGTACCAAAGTAAAGAGTGATGATGCCAAACTGTCTCCCTGTTTTAATCCTTCATTTGTCTTAAAGCATTCCGTTAACTGGTTCTGGATTTTAACTTGATTGATTGTTTCTGTCATGGTTAAGTTAATTATTTTACTTAGTTTTATTTGAATACCAAAAATGGGCATAATCATCCTTAATTTCTTCCTTATTATTGTATCATATGCTTGTTTAAAATCTGTGAAGCATAGGTAAATATCTGTATTAAATTCCCAGCATTTCTCCGTTATCTGTCTCAGGGTGAATAAATTGTCTATTGTTGACCTATTGGGTCGAAATGCTGATTGATATTCTCCTATTATTTTTTCTATATATGGATCCAGTCTCTTTTTTAGTATCCTTGTTACAATTTTATATGCTGTCGGTAGTAATGATATACCTCTATAGTTACTACATGTTAATTTATCGCCTTTTTTAAATATGGGACATATAATGCTCTTTCCCCAATCTTCTGGTATCTTTTCTTCTTCCCACACTTTATTTATAATTCTGTGGAGTGCTATTATTCCTTCTTGTCCTCCTGCCTTCAATAATTCTGCTGGTATGTTATCTCCTCCTGGTGCGTTATTTAGTTTTTGTTCCTTTAATGCATCTTCCATTTCTTCCTTTGTTGGAGGCTCTATTATCTCTTCCTCTTCCCCTTCTCCTTCGTGTGTATTTTCTTCTTCATTGTCCTCGTTATCTTTCATGTTCTGATTTTGATTTAATAATTGTTCAAATATTCTTTCCATGTATTCATAATCTCTGTTTTATTGCCAATTATGCAGCTAATCAAGAACTTCCCAGTATTTTATGCAACCCGAATGTTCATTACCCTGTTCACAAGAGCCCTCCACTGGTCTTTATCCTGTCTCTCTGAAAACCATTTTAGTACTCTTCACCCATCTACGTCTTGGTCTTCCTAATGTTTATGTTTCATTCACATAGACTATTTATATTACAGTTCCGTCATCAATGCGACTACTTTGTATGAGGTTTCAAAGATTGTATGTATTTAGTAAGCGTAGGTGATTGTGTAGTGGTTGCATTGTTGGCAGAACTGTAACATATATATTCTATGTTAATGTTATAGAAATGCAACAGGATGCTTAAATACAATTTTGTTATGCTTCAGTTATTCATCATAAATACGAACATGTAATATATTACTGAAACTAAACGGAACATATCAGCTGTTGGTCTACGACGATGATGTGAATCTACTGGGTGATAATATAGATGCCATAAAGGAAAACACACAAACTTTAATTGACGCAAGTAAAGAGGTTGGTCTAGACGTAAACACAGAGAAAACTAAGTATATGTTACTGTCTCGTCACCAAAATGCAGGGCAAAATCATGACATAAAGATAGGAAACAGATGTTTTGAAAATGTGGTACAGTTCAGATATTTGGGAACAACGATAACAGATCGAAACCTGATTCAGGAGGAAATTAAGAGGCGATTCAACTCGGGTAATGCTTGCTACCATTCAGTCCAGAACCTTTTGTCTTCTCGTCTGTTGTCCAAAAACATAAAAAATAGAATATAAAAACTATAATTCTGCCTGTGGTTCTGTATGGGTGTGAAACTGATCTCTGACATTAAGAGAAGAATATAGACTGAGGGTGTTTGAGAACAGGGTGTTGAGGAGAATATTTGGACCAAAGAGAGATGAAGTCACAGGAGGTTGGAGAAAACTGCATAATGAGGGGCCTCATACCTTGTACTCTTCTCCAAGTATAATTAGAATGACTAAGTCAAGAAGATTGAGGTGGGCAGGTCATGTAGCAAGAATGGGGGAGACGAAGAATGCGTATAAGATATTGGTGGGAAAGCCAGAAGGAAAGAGACCACAGGGAAGACCAAGGCGTAGGTGGGTGGACAATATTAGAATGGATTTTAGAAAGATAGGATGGGATGGTATGGATTGGATAGATCTGGCTCAGGATAGGGACCAGTGGATGGCTCTTGTGAACACGGTGATGAACCTTCGGGTTCCATAACATGCTGGGAAATTCTTGAGTAGCTGCAGAATTGGCGGCTCCTCAAGAAGGGCTCAGCTCCATGAGTAAGTAAGTAAGTAAGTAAGTAATATATTATATGGGACAGAGGCAATGATTCAAAGAAATACTTCTGAATTTAAATTGCTTATTCCGCTTCATGAAGTATCAAATACTGACAATGTAATTGATTGAACTTCGTTCTTAAAAGGATATTAGAAGCTCAGAAGGAACTGATATGTGTACAACAGGTAACAAAATATGTAGCAGATAGTGTCTAGGTATCCATAAACTACGATCGAGCGGTCTATCTCCATCACAATGCTCTTGTATTGACACGGGAAGTACGTCCTGCAGGCTGGTGTCACTGGCTGATAGTCCTCCTCATCAGTCATGCCTTCATTGTACGAGTCTTATTCCTAATATAACTGTCAGGATCAGGGTAAATTAAATAAAACTAGACCAAACATACTGCATGGGCATAATAATCAATTTTCTCATTCTTAGGGATTGTAGTATGGCTTTGGATGATACTATTCCTAGAAGGTGATATTTATCACAAAATAATTCAGAAAATTTGTATATCATTTCTCAAAATGTGTTATTTATTAAAGAAATGCGTCTTTTATATGTGGATATAGCTACCTTCCCTTCTCTTTTTTATTTTAGCGTTGGAACATTTTGAACATTATTTTAAGCTTCCCTTTAGACAGGGCACCGGTTCATATAAAGTTCTGTTCCTGATTTTGACATCCGCCTTTCCAAAATGAGGTACGTTTTGTGTTATTTTAAGTTTACTCTATACTTTTGTTTGCTTTTATGTTAGTATTACTATATTCCTTTCCCTTCGAATTTATTTTTAATTGTATATCATTCTTAGGCTACCAAGTATCAGAGTTTGCCATATTAGATCGTAAGGCTCTCTGTGTGTCTCTATAACGTTTGAACCAACTGATGAATTTTCACGAAATTTTGTATGGATATTATACCATTATGGATCATGGCACATTGTTACTTCTAATTTCCTAAGCTGGCCAATAACAACATGGCAGTCGCATGAACTTGTGACGTGGAGAGACACCAATGCCATTTAATATAATTATATATGGTAATAGATTTTTAGAAAACTATGGAAATTTTGATAAGACAATTCTTGCATACGATATGATGCTACAAAATAGTGGCTGTATGAAATAAATATTTATTTTTCGGTCTGAAGGTAAGAACCAATGAAAAATTAAAATACATATTACATAATGAGTACCGAGATAAATAGTAAACACACCTATATGTTTTGTATTAATTAATTGTAATTTTGATGCATAATTTATTTTTACCTACATATATATATATGTTATAGTGTTCTGGTAAACTGGAATAAGAAAGGGAGAGATATGTGAACTAACTTGAGTAGCTCCATGTAAGAATGCAGGTAGGGCCGCGCCGTAGCTCAAGCGGTTAGTCGCTGGCTTCCAACCTCGGCGGCACGAGTTCGATCCCGGGTCTGGTCAAGTGGGATTTGTGGTGGACAAAGTGGCGCTGGGGCAGGTTTTTCCCTCGAGTACTTCGGTTTCCCCTGCCAATCTTTATTGATCAATTGCTTCACAATCACCCTCACCTATCATCTGGAGCTAGTACAATAGGCCAGAAGTGGCCGCAGTACAAGGGACTTAGTCCCACCCCACTAGCAATAAAAAAAAAGAATGCAGATATGGTATTGTCTTTCTGTCATCAGACTAATGTGACTTAGAGATTATTGTCTTCTATGAATGACAACGCATAGAAATTCAATGAAGTTTCGGAGGAACGCGATGCCCATTTTCAGAGTGGAGAGATAAACCATGTACGTAATTTGCAAGAAGCAGGATACAAGTAGCGACAGTGGATTGCGTTTATATGGTTCGACCCGGGAATGAACGCAGTACGTTTATCCTAAATATCTGCAAAAATCTATGTGACTATAAGGCGTCACACTAAGAAGACACTAATCTTTAAAGCCGCCGTTCTGAGACCCCAAAATTCAACACTATATAACTTTATCTACTTTTGGTTTTTGTCAGGCGTCGTAACAGTTTCAACATGGCGACATTAATGGTGATCCTCTCAGTAAGTGGATGTGCAGCCTTCGGTGTAAATGATTTAGTTGATATTGTGATAGCTGTTAAACAATATTTTCGATCAGGATGCATCTTTCTACTTCATGACAAAGTGAATGGTAAGTTCAACAAATACGTGAGTCATTTATATCACAAGAATCTTGTTTTCAATATAGTTTCTTAAATATATTCGGGACATTTTCTATCTCCTGAAGAACTCCTTTGTCAATAATGAAATTCAAAATCCTAAGTATATTTCTTCACCATTCTATCGTAAATGTCCGTATCTGTGACATACTAAGTACCAATTTCCTATTGCAATGACATTTAAAGGAAATGTAAACAACAAATTGCAGAAACAAGAGTTAGATATGCAACAATTAATAAATGTTTCTTCACTCTTCAACCACAATTTAATTATTTAGAAACCAAAGTAAACTTTACTTATTTAGAGTGCAGTCTCGTGTAGGCTCTTACCATATCAGCTGTGACTGGCGTCCGTTCTCTGAGCCTACATCAATAGCATCTGAATTTTGATTAATGGCTCTTACATAATTCGATGTAAGCGCATGGATTGGGTTAATCTATCTCGGGATTTGGTTCAGTGGCAGCCTCTTAGGAAAAGATAATGGAAAATCGGGTTCTATTAAGTGCAGAGACTATCTAAGCGACTAGTAAGGAAGAACTATATTCTATTAGTACAAATATAATAATATGTTTTTGGACATTATCCATCGTCTTGTCTTGATCTAGAAACAGTCCTGTTTATTATTCAAAACGTTTCGGAGGCTGGACAGGTACTAGCTTTACTGACTGGGCCCAACCGAGTAGGTTTTACCTGAAGACGGAGACAGAATCCAACCTCCGAAACGTCGTGTTTTGAAAAATAAACAGGACTGTTACTAGATAAAGACAAGACGATAGACAGTGTCCAAATATATAATCCGTGATTTTAGTCTGCAAGCGAACTATACCGACCGAGCGACTGCCGCTTGTCGACGAAGTTAGTGCCAACTTTTGCGGATAGAGGGTGTCGCATGGTCAGAGAAACGAATCCCCGCGGCCGTTAATTTCGGTTTTCTATACGGCCAAATGCATAATATTTGTACTAATGTGCCATCGTCACAAACTTTAAGATTTTATTTAGCGTACGGAATGTTAATTTTATGTAGAATTTTGTGAGAATTGGTGATAACAAACGCTATAAATAAGGAATACAACCGGATATGATGGAAATTAACGTAGTCCTTAACCCCCTGTCAGAATCAAGCCGAACAACAAGTGTCGTCAGACCTGCAGTGATCGGACGTTCTGACCACTAAGCCAAGGCTCACCGTCAGAGCGCAGCACGTTCCAGCACAATTACAGAGCATTTAGCTGTACACATCTCAACCTATTTCAGACCTGCAACTGCGTGAGCTATATTGTATATTTTGCGATATTGTAAACATTTCGCACTAAGAAATGCTGTCTTCATCACGATACGTACTGTTTACAGAACTGCAACAATACGTGACATCCACAGCGATTGTACATCAACTGATAGAATCACGCATCTCAGAATTAATATCCTTCACGCCAATGTTCCTAGAGTCATTTGCAATGTTAGACTGCCAACGCAATAAGCCATTATACGTGTTTCTTTATGCTGAGAAAATGACGAGAAACTCCTTGATTCAGGTAAGTTAAACAACAAATCGCGGACTTAGAAAGAAGCAAAGATATTCATAATAAACGTCTTCTTCTTATGCAGTACTAGAGGTGCTCATTACGTACATACATACATAGATGCATACAAACAAAAAAAACTCCGTGATCTGTAGTCCACAAGCGAACTATACCGACCGAGCGACCGTCGCTTGTCGGCGAAGTTAATGTTATTTCGAGGAAATAGCGGCTCCGGTCTAGAAAACCGAGACTATCTGCCGTGGGGATCCGTTGCGCTGATCACGCGACACCTTCTATCCGTTAAAGTTGGTACATACATGCAAACATACACATACGTATATTTCGTTCAACACTAAAATTCTTTGCTCTATCACAACGAAGTACATAATTAGCACAGCGTATTCTTGTTCAACGAATCACCACGGTTGTTAATTTCGGTTTTCTAGACGGCAGCCGCTATTTCCTTGAAATAGCTCCTCAATTATCATCATGAGGCTGAGTGGGCCCCGTTCCAGACACACTACTTCTCAGAGAAGCTGGTAGTGCCGGGAATTGAACACTGGACCTCTGGATCTGTAGCCAGGAACTTTGAGCATTAGTCCATAGAGGCGGTTAAGTAGCCACCAGAAACAACAAAAATAATTTCTTGAGTTACAAGCAGATGTCTCTGGACGCAAAGGCTATACGTGGTATATGTTTGTATATGATATGAAATGCCTATTCATAAAAAATATACCGTTTCTCTGTTATTTCAACTAGAATTTATATTTTTCTGTTTAGATTTCCAAAGCGGTACATATGTCGGAAGCCACGTGGTTGCTGTTTCTGGAAACAGAACTTCTAGACGAATTGTTTCTTGGTATTGACATTCCTTTCGACTGCGAATTCCTCGTCGTTCAGAGGGCAGGAAACAACGTCGTGGTCCTCACCGAAGTGTACCGAGTTAAAGCCACATACCCACTGCAGACATATCCTTTCGGAATGTGGACTCCACATGGCGGCCTCTCCCGCCCGAACATAAGCTTTTATCACAGGAGGGACAACCTTCACGGACTTGTTCTGAGGACAGCTTTTCTGAAGGTGTGTGTGTCTGTCCGCTCATGCGCTCAAGCACGAATATACTAGTCTGTAACTATTCTTCTGTGATGTACTTATTATTTGTGAATATAGTTTGACGCATGATAAAGTCTTGTCAGGTATCCACGAGATCTTCGCTCAAATTTTGAGAGGGACTTCCCACAGCCGACTGCTGATTGACTAGCAGCTTATCCAATATATTGAATCCACTTCATTTTCCTGTTTGCACTTCTTAGTATCACCCAAAATTATCGTCCTGAGATCATGTGTGATATGTAGGTTACTCATTTGGCTGTCCATTTAACGATAAAGGGACACTGAAACATTTATTAACAGCTGAGTTATTGACAGATATTTCCAGCATCTTCAAAGAATCTAGGACAAGAAGTCGTTCTCATACAGAGAAGTTAAATTTAATTATGAATATAAATCTAATTTCACAACACCATGCTGTGATTTTATTAATATTATAACAGGTAAAATTATGCTCGTCGATAACGTTTATTGTAGGTACAGCAGATGTGCGCCTGTCTCAGTAACAAAGTTTAAGAGAAATAATCAAAATAGAAGGGAAATATAAATAACAAATTAACGTCTTTTAATTACAGGACACTGCTTGTAGCTATATAGAGTAGAATGAAATGAGGATGACAGTAATATTCGTGGATAATAATTAACTATTGAAGGGAAGAGTATTTTGAAGAATTATTTATATCCTATAAGAGACTAAGAATTATCTCTTCTCTTGGAGGGTGTGACATCAGTTGTGATAAAGCAACGTGTATTTCATGCTGTAAAAGTTTTATAATAACAGCCTTCATAATTTTTCAGCCAAACACTGCAGCTGAACTGTATGAACTGAAAGGTCCTTCCGGTTTTCTCGGAGAGTTATGGCATCTTCTGGAAAAAGAGATGAACTTCACGTAAGAATTTAACAACAGACATTAAAAATTATTCACTTAACACTATTGAAAAATGTAATATTAATGCTATCTTTCGTTTTCAATGTACAGAAATATATTTCTTGCGAATAATGAAACATATATATATTTCGGTTTATATTTTCTAAGTTATTTGTCATGAAACAGAGGAAACAAAGAACGGGTAGAATTAGAGAACAAACAATTGAAACGGAAGGCGTTTCTTATGGAAAGCTCTAAGTTCAGAGATCCTCTGACAAGAATTATCCATGGGTCTCTTAATGAAGAAATAAATTTCGTTGCCAAATTTGGCTTTCAATAACTTATGATGTGAATGACTCAGTTTCTTTGATTGTATTAATAAACTGGCTGTAAGTAATACATTTAAAGTATGCAGTAAGAATTCCAGCGTCTGAACAAAATGGCGCCTATAGTTAGAGTGGAATATCTGATTCAAGTTAGTTTATAATGTAGCGGAAGTAAGGGACATGAAGATATAAAGACCAGTCATAGTAGAGGCAGATTCATCTAATTTCATTAGTCTTTCATACCAGTGGCAATGACAGCGATTCTCTGAGAAGATTTATGGATCTCTTTATCAGAAATAAATTTCCATTTTCACATTTATTTCTGTGCAGCTTCCTGGTGTCCATGTTCCAAATTGTGTATGAAGGATTATAATAAATGGAGTGTAAGAAGAATTAATTTTTGTATATGGTAAGAGTTCCAGTATTTGAACTAAATTTTATACTTTAAATCCTTGACGTTCTCAAGCCAGTCGTCTTCTGGATTGTAAAACAGACAGCATGAACTGATATTTACTTACTTACTTACTTACTCATGGAGCTGAGCCATTCTGGAGGAGCTGCCAATTCTGCAGCTACTCAAGAATTTCCCAGCATTTTATGGAACCCGAAGGTTCATTACCGTGTTCACAAGAGCCCTCCACTGGTCCCTATCCTGAGCCAGATCAATCCAATCCATACCATCCCATCCTATCTCTCTAAGATCCATGTATGAACTGATAATTAAGATAATTAGAAAAAAGATCCAATAATTATTAATGATTTCAATTTGATGTTACCATAGCGATAAGTATAAATAATCTAGGCTGATACGTGAACCCTGAAGATGGTGGTATCCAGGTACAAGACTGCACGATATCAAAACAGAGGATCAGAATCTGCTGGTTGCTGCAATTCAGAATCACGGGGTTACTTACCTGTAAGGCAGGGGTAAATTATCCCTTTGCTAAGTTCAAGGCCACCTATGGAGTGGAGGGACAGTTCCATGCGTTCGTAACTTTGACAATAGAAGAAGGTGAAAGCTCAGCTTCACGAAGCTGCCGTTTTTTCTCCGAAGAAAATAGAACCTGATAGTCGCTGAACAGGAAGCCGGAAGAGAGAGGTAGCCTGGAGTGTGTGGAGGAGAAATGTCTTTGCCACTGCCGGGAGTCGAAAGCCCGTAATCTAGTTAATGTATCGCCTGAGCTATGCAAAAAAAAATAATAAAAAGCCTAAATTATCATGACCTCAGTAGAATGTACCAAAACTTGGGCGCAAAAAACAAGAATATTTAATGTAATATAAAAAGCCTTTGATTTGAGTTATGCAGTAGAAAGCTGCAGCGCGCTACGCTCGCGATTAGAGCTTTAGAAATGTACGCTTTTGAGACCATGGGATCAATTTGCAGGACAGCAATGTCGTAATATCAGCTTGACCTAGCGGTATTTCTGTCTGTGCAGCACTGAATATCATTTCCCCACGGATGAAAACACCGGAGGTGACAGAGCACCCAACGGCACTTGGACCGGAGTGTTTGGGCTCTTCCAAAGGAAAGAAGTAGACGTCACTAACGTGGTATTCTCTATGGTTTCCAAGAGGATGGAAATTTTGGATTATTCGGTTCCAGTACTGGAAATCAGGTAACTGCGCAGTGGGACACTCAGGGTCCGCGCAGTCTGAAATGTGCGCCCTATCGGAATGCTTTAGAACTTCAATGGAAGGGATTCGAACCTCTCTAGGAGCGAGTGTGCATAACTGCTTTGTTGTCTCGGTTACGTATATGCAGCTTACCTCACGACGCAGTCAGGAACACAGGAAATGAATGTTTAGATCATAATGAAAGATAAATTTGAGAAATACGGAAGGGTACAATCGTGACGCCGGTCACGGTAGCCGAGCGGTCTGAGGCATGTACTGTCTTCGCTAGCTCGAAAGCCAGGATCGTGGGTTCGAATACCACAAAAGGCATAGATGTCTGGCATGTGTGTGTTTATTCTGTGTTTGTGTTTTCCTGTGTTTAGGTAGAGGCCTTGCGACGAGCTGATCACCCGTCCAAGGACTCCTACCGTCTGTAAAAGTGATCAAAGAAACTGAAAATCAGGCCAGGGTTCAAGGAGGCTGTAGAGGCAGAGAAAAATATCGTTATGTGATTTAAGTTACTACTGAGAATTTGCCTATAGGGACTGAAGAAAAACAAGAAAAATCTCAAGGTAGTCTGTATTCAGGTTGAAATTCTGACAAACATCTCCTTAATACACGTTGTGAGAGTTACCCCTTGAGGCAATTTACTTTCTCTTACGTAGTAGTATGCCCAATTTCTCATTCAAGGAGCTATAAAGATGAAATGAAAATCAAACTTCCACCAGCTTAACTGAAACTTATAGTAGGTGATTGGCAGAGACGAGGAAGTATCAATGGACTTAAATCGTTTTTATTGCCAGGTGTATGAGTGACTATAGACGGGGTTTGGATTGGTGACTCGATTTATTGACCACCTATACACTCACGACTCGTGACTACAATTTAAAGATCACTGACACACAGACTAGTGTCCTCAGTCTATTACAGTCTCCACTAGCCGTTTACTGGCAACGGATTTTAACAAAAGAACTATAACAATCTAACTGATTTACACACTCCAGATATCACATATAAAGTCTTCTATTCACTGCCTCACTATGATCTGACTAAGCTCAAAGTCAAAGTTTTTACTGCTGGCGGTTTACCGCTAATCAGTTCGTCTTGACGGCAAGACCTGTGAGACTCACGACCAGAGATTTTTTCAACTGAACCCTTCGATCATATTCAGCGTATAACCTCTCAGCATGGACCAGACAGAAAACACTGTTCATCTTTTGTCGTACCATTTTTGTGTTCGTGTTTGTTGTTGCGGGAACATGTTTTCCCAGCCATTGCTTAGAAACTGCTCTGGTATATCTGCTTATATCGCGGTCGTTGCATAGCAACGGCTATACACGCTATTATATTCTCGTCTATCCGACGTTTTCACGTAAACGTCCCCTGAAATGCAGATAAAACCCATTATGTAGGTGAGCCTTCACAGGATACAAAGCACGAAATTAAGTTGTATTTCTGAAGAATTATAAGATATAGGAGTTATGGACAGTGCAGTGTTCTATGGTTAAAAAGGTTCCTTCTAATTGCTTTAATATTTTTTATTAACGCTGGAATTGATTTCTCTCTATACACGTTCAACGGAGTCTTTTCTTTTCTTACAGATCTCACGTGATCATTAAGACACCTAGCACCTATGACTTCAAATGGAATATGTTTCAATCATTTTCTCCGAGACTTTGGGTTGCTGTTAGTGTCACTATGGCACTGCTTGCCATAAGCCTTGCATCGATAGACCTACTGCATCGTCGGCATGGACTCAGAGATGATGGGGACTACGGTCTCACGAAAGCAATGCTTATTGTCTTTGGTGCATTCTGCCAGGAAGGTACCATGCCTCCTAGATGGATCTTTACTACAGACCCGTAGAAAGTATTACGCTCCTGACATTCATTATACTTCCACTCTTCGTACTGTTTGTCTGTGATTATATTGCAAATGTCCATAAGTAAGAGAACACACAAATACGAGTAATTAGATGTTATGCTCTGAAGCATTTAAATTCGCGCCCATGGTAATGAACGTAATTGTCCATACCACTTTTATGTTGATTTTCCTTCTATTCACTCATATCTACTCATATTCTTCGTGTTCAAAAAAAAATATAGGTTTTATGTTAATTTCGATGTCTGTCGTATTCATCTGAATACTCGTCTGAAATATAAACATAAAAATGTAAGTTTAAACACAACTGTAATATTAATCATAGGTAGTTTTGTATAGAAACACTGTCTTAATATTATTAATTTCTCAAGGCTTCGGTCTTAATATTAAAATAAGTTATTTAATTTATTTTGAAGATGAAGATTTCAGGTAGGCCATGCCATAGCTCAGGCGATTAGTCACCGGCTTTCCACTGCGGCGACCCTGGTTCGAGCCCGTGGTCAGGTTATGTGGGATTTGTGGTGGACTAAGTGGCATTGGGACAGATTTTCTCCGAGTATTTCGGTTTCCCCTACCAATCTTCATTCCAACTACTGCTCCACAGTCACCATCATCTATCATCTGAGGTTGTTACCATTGCCCAAACAGTGACCGCAGACGGGATATGGACTGGACACTGGATGTACTGGCCCACTTGTACGCACCTGTCGGAACTACAAGTAATTATAGCGCTATCCAGTTTCTTTATTAAGACCGCCACAACACAAATATATGGTCAGTGCAAAGTCTGGCTCTGTTACATGTTTCGGTTACCACAAGCCATCGTCAGGAAAATACATGGCCAACATACATACGTACACCACTGAACTGCAGTACCAGTAAAATTGGATACAATAATATTAATTATATTAAAATATTTGGCGTAAAAGTACAATAAATTAGTCTATTTGAAACGAAAGTTATAGTATAAAACAAGAATAATATTCTTCAAGTGATGCTTTACATCATCGAGTCAGTCGTTGGTTTTTGCGATTTTTATGTGTTCCCACGGACAAATTGGAGTAGTCTATATTTTATGTATATATAATAAACTATTTTGGAGGCTCGTGATGTAGATGTAGTAATATTAATGTTAATCGGTATTTAGTTGGTGCCTCATCTTACAAAGTATTGTCCGTTTTGTAGTGAATGTAAACAACGACAGAGCCAAACTTGGCACTGGCCTTAATACTTTTGTGTTGTGAGGGTTTTAATAAAGAATGTTATATTTTAGCGTCCTGTTGCACTGATTCATAATGTGTATGTATTAACAGTCTTCAAGTGCATACAATCCCATGTATCACTTCCACACTACATGTTTCGGCAGTATGCTGCCATCTTCAGGTGTATCGATCCGTCAACTATTTCACTGCTTGCCTTTATCTGTCCATTTACAAATAATATTAAATTTGAATACGTCCTTATATAATAATAACGTTTATGTATATAAAACTTGTTAAAACCTATTATCTCACACGTCATATTTTAAATTCGTGTGTATTATTAATCATCCACATGGGGGTCGTTCTTCTTATGTTTCTAATATTGTATGTGTCTTGTGATGTGTTCTACTCTTGTGGCTGCGTGCGTTGTATCGTTGGNGGATGTGTGGATCCAACGATACAACGCACGCAACCACAAGAATAGAACACATGTTGTGGGCGTTACCTAGCAACTGCCGCTGTTTACAGAGTCATCGCTTAGCAACGGATCTATACGCCACAATATACAGAATAAAAACATTCAATAACGTAATATATAACTCTGAGAATAGATGTTTCCACGTGAAAAATCATCAGTTCACAAATGGCACTTGATAGGTTTTCAGTTTTCTGGCTTTAATTTCACTGCATTTTCTCCGCCCACAGCTGACAGCGTCTCTCCCAGAACAAGTTCAATGCGTCTGACGTTCGTGGCTCTGTACGTCACATCCTTCATGTTGCTCTCTTACTACTCGGCAGCTTTCATCACTGACCTGACTTTGCAAGATCCTGCGCTGCCCTTTACCAGTTTCGTAGAACTCCTAGAGGATGGGTCGTATAAGTTGGGAATGATACGCAAATCTGCTCAAAAGGATTACTTCAAAGTGAGTTACCCCAGTCTTCTATACAGGATAAAGTGTATCTGAAAATATTCGACAGCGCAGACGCAAGGAATTGAACATATAATAATGTAATACCAACGGCCTATGTGGACTAGTGGTCGGAGTTCCTAGCTACAGATCCAGAGATATGGGTTCGATTCCCGACGCTACCAGCTTTTCTGAGAAGTAGTGAGTCTGGAACGAGGTCCATTCAGCCTTGTGAGGATAATTGAAGGGCTATTTCAAGGAAATAGCGGCTCCGGTCTAGAAAACCGAAATTAACGGCCGTGGGGATTCGTTGCGCTGACCACGCGACACTCTCTGTCAGCCAAAGTTGGCACTAAATTCGGCGGTCGTTCGGTAGGTATGGTTCGCTTGCGGAATAATAAAATACCAAATATCGCAGTCGAGTGTTCTGCATTCCTGATTAGTATTACAGGGGCCATGAGACAATGCATTTTGACTGAGCTCTTATCAGTCATTTTTGCCAAATAGTAAGATTTTATATTGAATAGATCACAACTCCTTCCCCTTACATGTATTTCACTTTGCTATTACCATTATCGTTCTGTTCTCTAACACTACGTAACCTAGGTAATAGCATTTTCTAGGACGACCGAAATGTCACGGAAACTTTGAATACAAACTCAATTTTCAGAAGAATCTTCACTCTAGATGCTCTCATTACATTGAAAAATGCATATACAAGTACAACTGTGATCTGAGTGCTTCAAGGGAAACAACGCTAGATGGATCTACCTATAGGTGGAAGGATAAATGGGATGTAAATGTGTGGCCTGAATACAGCTGGCTCATGACAGGGACCAATGGTAGTCATTTGAAAATGCTGTAATTATCACCCAAATTTCATGTAATCTGGGAATATCTTCACTCGCCGTATAACTATTAGGTAGGCCGCACACCGTTATGCGTCAAGACATATATCAGTCAAGACACGATGTCTGCGACATGACGCAAAGAAAGGAGCACAGTTGAAACGAATTAAATTATGAAAACAGCCCCACACCTGTCTGAGTCATGATGCTGACGTCAGCTTCATGCTGACGAATCACGAATGAAGCAAGACTGCGTCTTTTGTCTCATGTCTTACTGCTTGTCTTGGCGCAGCTGGTGTGCGGCTGCCCTTAACCTTCAAAAAGCAGTCGCTATATTTGTTATTGATTTTAATATTACGCAAGACTCTGGTTTTAAAGCATAACGAAATGTGTGTTTCAGAAATCTACAGTGAAACTTCTCCAAAAGATCTACGAGAGGCTTATTGCCCCACATGAGAACACGCTTTCCTACAGCGACGTAGAGGGGTTGCAGCGGCTCTGTTACGATAAGAAATATGCTCACATGACGTCAGACTACAATCTGCTAAAAGAAGGATACAGGCCAAACTGCAGTATATCTCTAATCCCTAGAGCATTCTTCCGTGGCCTCTTAGCCATACCCGTAGGAAAGAATAGCCCGTATCTGGGGCTCCTGAACGACAAGTACGTACGTTTCAAACCAACTGTTTCGTCCTATACACTTCTAAAAACTAATGGAAAAGAAATCAGAAAATAATATTCTTCTGGGGCACGCGGTACAGTAGTTGATTGAGGCACTATGCTACAAGCCGGAGTGCCAATGAGGTGGATTTCTTCAATTTACCTAATCCTTCCTATGCACTATGGCCCTGGTATCGGCTTAGTCTCAAAGAGAAATGAGTACCAGGAATCTTCCTGGTGGGTAAAAGGCAGCCGGCGCGTAAGCCTGACAACCCCACCTGTTAACCGACTCTCTAGAGCAGTATTTCTCAACCGCCGGGCCGCGGCTCAGTACCGGGCTCTCGTCTTATAAAAACATTTACCGGTTTGCGGTCTGAAAAATTATGAGAACCACTGCTCTAGAGACAATGTCGGATCCTCAACGTCTCACAATCCTATGGACCTTCATAGCCTGTTTCAGATATAGCTTTCTACCTTAATATTCTTCTACAAGGTAACTATTTTTTCGGCTATGCACGAATAAATTGCTAGTATCTATGTCTTTGTATTTCTCTCGAGTATGAGGTGGATCTGGATGTTTTTAAGTTTCTCGGGGTGGGGTGAGACTGAGTCTACTTGGTACGTCGGCCACTAATTGGTCTGTTGTACCAGCCCCGGATGGTAGATCATGAGTGTGGAGCAGTAGGTGGAATGAGAATTGGCAGGGGAAAACGAAATGCTCGGAGATGGAGTGGATGTATAGATGCACGATTTCTTGACCTCGGTACTGGTGGGAGATGAGTGGTCAGCTTCACGACCCGGCTGCTTTACCCCCGGTACCCATTGGATATGAGGCTGGGTGGGCCTCAGAGCCGGTCTGGGCGACGTGTAAAAGAGAAACTTCTTGACGTTACCAGGGCTAGGACTCCGACCCTCCGTCGCAGAGCCCTGACTAAACCATCCCGGAAACATGGAAAATAAAAAGTATATTTTTTGTGAGAATTGCGAAAATTCCTTGCAGATATGCCGGAAATAAGACCATCCTGAAATCGTCAGGATAAAAGTAATTAGTGTGTCTGCTTATAAGTGAAATGTCTCTCTTCTCTACACAGAACTTCTGTAAAGGTGAATTAAAGCTCTGAAATTACGCAATTTTGGGTTAAAAGGAATGAACTGTATTGCGCAAAACATGATTCATAAACTAAGTTATGTAGCAGGCCAAGAACAAACGTTCAGTCTTTTGTTTCTAATAAGGAATGGCTTCATCTGGAGTCAAATAACATATAACAAATAGGATCCCTAGTTTACTAGTTTAATATGTCCAGTTTATCGTTGATTTTAGCTGGGAATGTTCGAGGAAGTTCTCGTCTTACATACCTCATGTTAATTTCGAGAATATTCAGCAACAGCATGATACAATCGTTTGTGGCATATATATATAATGCCATTAGTCGTCTTGACCGCAGAACCTACTAGAAAATAAACAGGAATGTATTAGACATGAATTGAAATTCAAAGGGCAAATGTATCTTAGCAGAAGTTTCATATGTAATTGTAGTTGCTTTAAGTTTATCGTAGGGACTTACATCAATGAAAATGATCAACATTAATACTTCCTGAATATAATACTGTTTTATTAATGCAACGAGTAGAATTAATTAGCGATGTAATATTTCTTTGTATTTGCTTATTTACTGATGCAGTGCCTTTAAGTTTTATCTGAATAACTATGGTGTAACTTAAATAGAAGTATGCATGAACCACACAGTCCTTTATTGTTAACAAGCAAGTAACATCACAATCTCTTATAAATAATTCCATTATAAATTGTATTTATATATCTTCTAGCAAGGAATGTTTTTCTATGGAATGAAACAGCCTATAACAACCAGGGTTCCTGTACTAATATTATCAGTTTTCCGTTAAATCCAAGGAAAGTGATTTATTTTTATATAAAATTTTGTCATCCAATTGTTACAGACTGCAGACAATGCGGCGCGCTGGGATTCTCAAGGGAATTTACAAGCATTTCGCCCACAAGCTGCGGTTCGCAAAAGAGGAGGCCAAACTGTTTGTCGATCTACACGATACAGCTCCGCTTTTCGTGATCTTGTTGACTGGAATCATGCTATCCCTATCAATACTTATTGCTTGTAAATATGGGGCACACAGTGCCGCTCTGCGACGCTTATATTCTGCACTGAAATAGCAGTTCACAGTTTACAGTCTCTGTGAAAGTTACGTTACGTTTGCGAAAATGGAGCCGTATATGGGAAACTGTTAAGCCTAAACTTGGAACATATTCCTAATTTCATGCCGAATTTGCAGTTTCGTACCATGGCATGTTATATCACGGAGTGGGTTTTCTCTGCTGTAGATTAGCCTGTGAAAACAAACATGAAATAAATGAACATAAACTTGAATAAACGAGACAAGAAATTCTTGATCACAAAGGGGCTTGGCGAACAAGGTGTTAGGTCATTTGAACACAGGGATAGCAGCTTCGAATCCCGCTCATGATATGGTATTATGTTGTGTTTCTTTCTGTTATGTTGCTAGTTGTAGGTAGAGGAGTTCAGACGTATTATCTACGTCTAGATTTTGTAGTTTATAAGCGGCCTCCGTAGTCTAGAAGTAACGGTCCCACCTCATGACTCGTGGTACGCGGTTTCAAACCCGGCGGAGGTCGTGGAATTTTTAAGGCCGGAAAAATTCAGGGAACAAGTCCTCCGGGAGGGACTTTAAGCCGTGGGTCCCGTGTCGTAGCTTTACGGCACGTAAAAGAACCTCATATCTCCAAAGGAGGTCACTGAGCCAAATTCAAGGACGTTTCCCGCCCAACAGTAGTCTCTAACGCCTCTGATAGATGGGGAAAGCATTATAGATACCGCCAAGCCAGTAGAGGCCGAATTCGCTGGTCCGGTCGGGACTGATGGTACGCACCAATATCGGTAGGGTATAGACTGGCAGACTATCATAGAGGGAAGCACAATGGACCAATACTGGTCTAAGTGCATGGGGAAACCCACCCTGTCCAATAACTAACTAACTAGTAGTTTATAAAAAAAGTTGTTGTGATTTGATGAGAACTGCAAAATTTGTCAAAATGTTGGAAGGACTTAAAAAATAACGGGACTAAAACCACAGACACGAACTTCTGCATTAACACAGGCAGCCGGCAACTGAAAAACATGAATATTTCAGAGCTAAGCCTGAACATGAAAAGGCTGAAGATCGAGTCAAATCGAGGATTGCTTAGGGGGTCCATACACGTACGAGTCTGGCTCGGCTCGGGTTCCAATGAGCCAAACACGTCCGTGTGTGGGTCGCCACGCTCATACGTGTGTGGTGAAATTAATCAGAGCCCGGCTCCTCGCCGAGGGGGACTCGTACGTGTATGGGCCGCCTTAGACAGAATAACGTTAACAGATTTTCGTGTATGTCTTTTAGAATACGTCTGATGGCGTCATGTTTTGACTATGAATTAGTGAAGCATGACATGTTGGGCATTTTGTTGTACATACCATTAAAAAAATGTTTGTAATAATTTTAAATAAAGCGTAATTATTAAGGGATGTTACTAGTTTACTGCGAAGTGCATAATTTGTGATTCCTATAACATATAGCGGTTTAATATAATTGTATATAATTGTATTGAAGGACTTATATTGTCCATACATGTAACAATAAATTTAATTTTATGTCTCTATTTGGAGAAGTAACCCTACTGGTGGGGGGACGCGGTAGCGTTGTTGGTTGAGGCACTATGCTACAAGCCGGAAGCTATCGGGATCGAATCCTGATGAGGTGGATTTTTTTTCCAATTTACCTAGTCCTTCCAGCTGCACTATAGTCCTGGGGTCGACTCAGCCTCTAACAGAATAGAGTACCAGGAATATTCCTGGGAGTAAAGGGCGGCCGTCGCGTAAGGCAGACAACCGCACCTCCGTCATTGAGCCTATTGTCTAGAAAATGTGGAAGCCTCGAACTCTCACAACCCTATGGCCCTCCATGTCTATTATAGGGATAGCTTTACATTTTTTAATACTACTGGTGATTTTCATAATTACAACTGCCCCTCTGAAACAAACGATTAAAGTGCTTCTTTCTGTGAATACAAGAAGAAAATTACTGGACATATGTATAAACTTCTGTTGCTTTAGAGTTTAATTCTGTTCAGTTTAACAGGCATTTGTGTCAATAATGACAAATGCATGCAGGACAGCCGTGTAGACCTCAGCAGACACAAGTTTCAATTGGCCGCTCTTCGTCTTGACATCCACTTCGTAGCGAATCAATTAAACTCTCTTTTACTGAGGTGATTTGAGCTGCCTGTATATTTATGGACGGCATGCAGTTGCCCATGATTGCGTTATGTTGTTTTAACAAACATACCACACCTGTCCAAATATACGTTTTGTTATATAGGCGCAAGATGACTAGAAAATTGCACTGGAAGAAAAATGTCATGTTGCGAAAATCATTTCTATTTGGTTTTAAGGTTTGATTGGTCTGAACTGCCACAAGAACTAGCAGCTGTGTGTTCTCCTAGGTAAGAATCTAGTCACTAATTCTTCTTCTTCTTTCACAGTTCCGATAAATTTTCAGTTAATAAACATATTTTTAATATTTTCTACTGTAGCCTTTTAATTGATTATAAGTTATGTCTGTTACAGAGATAATTGGTTTCTCGTCACACGTTAGGTAGACCAATATTTCAAAAGGTAAAAGCCCTGAATGTATTAAACATATTCGAGGTATTCTATTTTTGCATGTGTTCAATTTTTTCTTGTAGTTGAGTACTTCGTATTTATATTAAGTGCTATTATTTCTTTCCTAATGCAATCGGTTCTCCTGAATCTTTCCAGTCTTCTTCAAAATCGCATTCGACATGCTTTCAACCAGTTTTATCATTCTCATTCCTTTGTACCAAAGTTTCACGTCCGTGACATATACTTAGCACCAGCATGACGTCACACATTTCTGATAAGGCATATATTGGTTCTTAACCAGTCTTCTCCCTCCGGTGCCAATATAATTCAACTTTCCAATTTCATACTTTATTCTACAGTACATTGCACTATATTGCAAAATGTTACTATGGAACTCTTGGCGCAACTAAAGCAGTCACATGACGGTTATTTCATCTGACCACACGATTCATTTCCGTGAGGTTACAAGTGGAGTTATTCAGGCACGAAGATTCGCTGTCAAGTTTCCTCTTAGTATTTGAGCCTTACCATTCTTCTGATGCTCTGTAGATCTGCTCCTGAAGAGAATGAGACGCAATGACACTCCGTAGTTTACTGAAACCTAAGTTCTAAGTTGTGGCCTCATCTCTGGCTTTTGACTCGAATCAAAGTGAGGACATGTAATATAACGTAAGAAGACAAGCGTGCACTGATAATGAACAGTGGTGTGTAGGTAAAGTCCCTGATTAGGATCATATAGTCTGTTTTCCGGAGATGTTTACTGATTTTTCCTAAATGATTTCATGAAAATAACGAGGTGTTAAGAGTTTCGATGAACGTTTCGAAGTAATATTGTCACATCTTAGTGACTAGACGTGGGGTTTGGATTGATAATTGGATTTGTTGAAAACGTAGATCCTGTAACTACAAACACTTGTAACACTACTGCTATTCTACACTCTTAGCTAGTCACTGGAGCACACAGTGTCTCATTCTGTGTTTGTCTTCACTAGTCTTTACTCGGTAACGGTTTTCACTAGGCCTTACTAAAATGCACCAAAGTTTTAAATTAGTGTAGATATTTTAAGCTTCATAATTATGACTTACTTATATTCATACACATTCCCAGATTCGATTCGGAAGGTTTCGAAAGGCAAATGTGTTTGAATATTTTTCCTTCAACATATTCTGGAGGAAAATAATGTTACCACAGGAAGATGGGTATTTTAATAAACTAGTTTCAGGAAATAGATACAATTATCCGTTCCAAAAATTATTCTGTAATTGTCCTGACTTCGATTACACGGCTTGGTAATGATTATTATAGGCCTTGCGTTTAATTTGTGTTAAAATACCTTGGCGGAGTGTATGAAATAAGCAGTAACATTACACTGAATTATGTGCGAAAGTAACACAAAACACTAGATGTGAATTGAAACCAATTCTGTGAATTTGTAGAGGGACAATATTTTTTCTGTGTTATTTCCAATTTTCCATGGAAAAGACAATTTGAACGACACTGTTCCGAATTACTGCAATGTCGGCCTTTC
The DNA here is from genome assembly GCF_002891405.2 of Cryptotermes secundus. NCBI lineage: Eukaryota > Metazoa > Arthropoda > Insecta > Blattodea > Kalotermitidae > Cryptotermes > Cryptotermes secundus. The sequence goes on along the minus strand of NW_019720719.1, from coordinate 71,732 downwards.
AGTGTTGCTTTTACGTAACTCTTATCTTTTGAGGTAACAGTATAAAAGTACATATTGCATTTCTTTAAGCGATGGTGCTTTCGATTATTGTTTATATGAGGTTTTCGAATATTGTTTAGGTTAGGTTTATCAACATGCTTAAATGGCTCTTGTCATATTGAAGAGTTTTCGTTAAAGGTAGCTCACCCTTCAAATATAAATATTTAAAGCAAACAGAATAAATCTTGAGGGCCATTCTTTCAGCCAAATTGTAATGTGAGAAAACTTGGCGAAGGTCCTTAGAAAGAAGAAGGAAGAAGACACAACACTGCCGAAGTTTCACCAAATTTCAAGATGAACGTATTGTTATTGTTAACGGTAGCATGCTCTACTGGTTTGAGCACTGACAACTTGGTACATGTTGCGCTGCAACTGAAGGAAATCTTCCACCACGGGTTCGTCTGCTTACTGATGCATGGTAAAGAAGACTGTAAGTACTGTAGATCTATTATAATTTAAGTAAGTAAGTAAGTAAGTAAAAGTGAAGCTATCCCTGTAACAGGCCGTGAAGGCCCATAGGGCTGTGAGGCGTTGAGGGTCCCACATTATCTACACAAACGGCTCAAAGATGGCACTGTACGTTTAGATCTCCTGGTAGTTAGCACAAACTTGTCTATACTGGTAAATTATAATTAATTTTGTTAAAAACTTAACAGATGTCGTCCAGATTCATTTTATTTTTAAAACAAAACTAATGTGTTACAAATAAAATTTTCTTTCAGAACTTTGTTTTCGACTAGAGCTTGATGAATTTTAGAAATGACTCAAATATTAATCGGTGTACGCACAATTACTTGTAGTTACTATAGGATTCTGACGATGGTGTATAACACACAGAGATATTGGGTTTTCGGACTTTATCCATCGTCCTGGTTTTTAAGATAACTAACAAAAACACGACGTTTCGGAAACTGGATCTGTTTCCGTTCT
>NW_019720719.1:41579-70701 GCF_002891405.2 Cryptotermes secundus | reverse complement strand
AAACACCTATTCTGTTGGGACCCTTAGAAAGAGCTAGCCTCAGTCACTGGACCAGTGATTGAGGCTAGCTCTTTCTAAGGGAAACAGATCCAGTTTCCGAAATAACATGTTTTTCTTAGTTATCTTAAAACCAGGACGATGGATAAAGTCCGAAAACCCAATATCTCTGTGTTTTGCAAGGGAATGCTCAATATAATATGCAAATATGTTTCAGGACTTACAGATTTCAAATCTTCAAAATTATATGGTGCACGGCTTTTTGAACAGTATATTATTATAAAAAAATCCTGTTTTTTTATTGTTTCAAAAAGAGCACCATTAGAATCTGTTACGAGCTAAGTGCAATTAAGCCACACCTTTATAGCTTCTCTAAGATGTTTTGATAATACTTTCTTACATATGTCTAGGTCTCCCATGTGTTATCTCCCTTGGGATTTTCCGAAATAAATAAGTGAACATCTTCATCACATACACCATGCGTGTTAATGTCGCACCTATCTGATCCTTCATCAAACAGCCCTGGCACTTTTTGGGTTAAAAGTACAGCTTTTAAAACTCCTTACTATGGGAATTCTTAAGGGTTCTGACGATGGTTTATAACACATAATTACTGTTCTTTTCATTTTTTCCATCGTCCGATATTCTAGAAAATAGAAAATATAACGTTTCGGAAAGAGATCCAGTTTCCGAAACGTCGTGTTTTCTATTTTATAGAATGCTGGACGATGGACAAATTCCAAAAACCAACAATTCTGTCCTTTCTCCAGTACTCTACTCCAGTAAATATCTTCATCGGCATTTAGTCTAAAAAAATATCAATCTGTGCTTTCCCTTAAATTGAAATACCAAGTTTCACACACACACGTGCAGGAATAGAGAATTTAAACATGTAGTTCTACATTTTTACATCTTCAGCTTAGAAAAAATAATAAAAATTTTAAGAAATAGCTATGAAATACTCAGACTAAATTTCTCTAGCGTGCCCATAAAATTCTTCAGTGCTTTATGGCTGCAATAAATCTATTTGCTATCAGACACTTGTACGTCACTTTATGTAAGATCTCTGTAAATGAGGCCACAAGAAGAAGAATTAACAATATTAGTCATGAAACTGCAACTTCGGCACTATTTCGGAACGTGTGTTCAAATTGTGTTTAACAGATACTGGTATTGTACGACTGGAGAAACTGTTTTCCGCTCACAATGTCCAGGTGGCAGCAGCGTCGTTTGTTACAACAGAGGCGATCTTCCGCAACGATAATCGACCGTTTTTCGTCTTAACGTCTGGCAGAAAATCAATTAAACCATCAATTATGAAGGTGATTTGAACTACCCCTACAACATTACTGCCTGTTTTATTATTATTAACTACTAACACACCGGACGAAGGAGATAATTCATTATAATGGGGAAATGTGACAACAAGATCAAATGGAATGATAGTGTTGGGTTTGTAGGTATACAAGACATTCTTTCTTTAACATAATTCCTGAAATATCCGTCCATCATATTATAACAGAGCTTTAGACGAAAATACAGTAAATATTACTTCTGAAATAGCGACGCTTCTTTTACATCAGAAAATACGATATAACCTGTTTTATCTTCAACGTTCGCTCGGACGCCATATCATAACGACGTTCCTGACGATAATGATCGCATAATAGTGGCCATTATTATAATATAATTCGTTCAGAATATAGACACGGTTACAGAATCACAGACACAATATCATAATTTTTTATTTAATATTATCGAAGGGAAGTCAGACTAATATGTAAGAATAGTGTTTTGTAAAACGTTAACAATGTATTCATTTCTTTTATTCTAGCATTTCCAACATACGAAAGTTTCGAATGCTGTGTGGCTTTTATTCCTGGACAAGAGTATACGCATACAAGAGTTCTTCACTGATATAAATATTCCTTTCGATTGTGAATTCCTGGTGGCTCAGGAGGAAGGTGATAATACCATCGTCCTGACAGAAGTGTACCGTGTTAGCTCGTCGCATCCAATGCAGACATTCAATTTCGGTACATGGACTCAGCGCTCAGTCCCCAAATGGCCAACAAATGGTTTCTACCGGCGGAGGAACAACCTTCAGGAACTAGTGATCAAATCATCGGTCAACAATGTATTTATCGCATATCTTTCACGTAAATAGCACTAGATTTATAGCGGTATGTGCAAGGGTTAATCACATAGGGTCAGATAGAATTAACTACTAATTTAATATGTAATTATGTAATTATTTTGAGAAATATATTTACACAGGTCGCCTCTGTGGTCTAATGGTCAGAGTTCCTGCCTACAGATTCAGAGATCCCGGCGCTACCAGATTTTCTGAGAAGTAGTGGGTCTGAAACGGGGTCCACTCAGTCTCGTGAGAATAACTGAGGAGCTGAGTGAATGGAAAAGTGGAGGCTCCGGTCTAGAAAACCGAGATTAACGGCTGTGAGGATTAGTTGCGCTGACTACGCGACACCCTCTATCCGCAAAAGTTGGCACTAACTTCGCCGACAAGCGGCGGTCGCTCTGTCGGTATGGTTCGCTTGCGGACTAAAAGCCATGGAGTTTAGTTTAGGTTTTTATATATTTATACAAATGCTTATAATATAGGCCTAGTCAGTCAATAATTCGCCAGATTTTACATTGATATATACATGTGTTTAATTCTATCGTTTGCAGAGCCTGTTCGTCACAGTTAACACAGACATGGCCAATAGACCGGTACGTGTTGGGGGATACATAGGCAAAGTATGGCATACCCTGGAATCTCTTATGAATTTTACGTACGTTTCTTACTTATGTTCGCGTGATTTAAATTATTAGTTTCTTAAATAACCGAAAGGTGAAACTGTCCTGTTATAAACACCACTGCATGTAAAGTATGGGAAAGTTGATGTATAGCATCGCGAATTCTTAATCTCGGAATCAGATGAAGATGAATGGTCGGCTTTACGCTTCGGCCGTTTTACCTACGGAAAAACTGCCCCATTTGGCAACTGGTTAGGAGGATGAATATCTTGACTTTATATTAGTGTTATGACTGTACATACCGAATCTTTATTACTGTATAAATGATATAAGGAGCCAGGATAGCGTTGTCGGCATGGCGACTGGCTAAGGGCTGGAAGAACGAGGGGTTGGATTTCGAGTCAGGGTAGGATCAAGAATTTTCTCTTCTCCATGTCGTCCAGACCGACTCCGGGGTCCACCAAACCTCCTATCCGATGGGTACTGGGGGCTCTTTCCCAGGGGATAAAGTAGCCGGGGCGTGAAGCTGACCACTCAACTCCAACTAGTATCGAGGTCAAAGAAAATGTGGATTTATGCATTCATCCTCCCATACGCCTTCATGTCGTAGTGCTTAATTAGTTAAATACAGGGGATAATATTACCTTTTTTTATCTTAACTGATAAAAGTTGTCTCGTTTTTTCTTTGTTTGTGTGTCTTTTTGTCATGTTTCCTTCTTTTACTAGTACTTTAAAATTGGATATTGGGCTCTTCAGTAAGCATGTAAATGAATACGTAATTTTATAATAATAATAATAATAGCTATTATTATTATTATTATTATTATTATTAATCGAAACTACTCTACAAGCAAGACGACCAGCTACGCGGCAGTCGACCAAGATTCTATTACCAGCAGCGCTTAGTTCTGCTTTTCGGCCCATCCAGTGTCCGTTTCAATCTGTACGGAGGACACTCTGCGGTCGGATCCCGCATCTGGCCACTTACATCCGCAGAGTGTCGAGGTTAATAACGTGTGAAGCTTCATCATCATATTCCCTAATTAAATCCTAAGAATAGCTTGTTATTTGTACTTAGAATTAATGTGCTTGCCAGTCCTTCATATTTATATACATACCAAAAGACATGTTAATTATNCACCACATATACACGATGCCAAATCCCAGAAAACTGCTTTCTTCATGTTAATTTATGTTACATTTGAAAGTCTGTAGAAATTCTTTACATATTTGATAATCTAAATTTGGAAATATGATTTCTTCTGCGATTTGGAGAAACGAGTTTGAAAATTATTTTCACAAGAACCGTCGCTGAGGAGGGAATAATACACGTAACTAGACCCCCGTAGTAAACACCCACATATGAGTATGATTAAAATTCAGCAACATTTAAACCGGAATTGAAATATTACTGTAGGAAAGTAAGCTGCAGCCAAAGGCTGTGTTGGAGAAGCTGTAAAGTAAGAGGCGGAGGCCAGCTGAAGTTCTTTCAAGAAGTTTTGCACGGCTACATATTAACTTGGAAAACTATTCAAATTAAAATTAATTCAATTTAATATTCTTTCATTTTTTGGAAGTGGCTACTTGTTTGCCCATGCATTCTTGGTCCGCCTTCATTATTATTGAAAAATAAAATAATTTTAAAATTAAATGGAATAATTCAAAATTGTTAGATAATTATTTCAACTGACGTAAATATTCTGACTTTTGAAGATTTTTAAATATTACTTTAAGCCTCACTTTTCTTGATTTTTAAAAATACTGTAGTTTTGTGAGCAATATGTGGTAAGTCCGTCTTATACTGAGATTTATTTCCAATGTTTTTAATTTTCAATTTACTTATTAACAGTTCGCTTTGCTCCCGTTCCCCTAGGACTGACTACTACTATCACCGAGAATGGAGAGACGTCGTAAAAATGATTCATAGTGGCGCAGTGGACGTTTCCATAGCGGACATATTAATGAAACCTCAAGACCTTGCCTTCGCCCAATTCATAGCTCCTCTAGTTAACGTCAGGTATAGTGTCTCCGATAGTCTACAACCGTCTCCTTTCAAATCCTCTCCAAACCGCCATTCATATTCATTTCATATTTCATATTCATTGGGTACAATGTCTACAGTTCGAAGAGTGTCTTTAAATAACACAAAATCTGTGCATGTAATTCTACAGTGGATTGCCGACTGCGGTTGGCTTCGTCATTCAGGGCGGATATGATTTTAGTCAAATAGAACTCTGGAATCGGGCTTTCAAACACCGCCCAGAATATCTTTCTACTCATTGCTATAATGTCCCCAATTTTGGGGTTTGCGTCCTATCCTGAACGAACCAGACACTCAAAATAAATGGCTCGGAACTCCTAAAAGTGACTCCCCTAACTTAGTACTCATAAAATTCGAGAAGGATATGCAGTCAAGATAAGCAGAGACTAAACTGTTTATTTGAAACACATAACTAATTTTATTCAGGAGGTATACGAATAAGAAATAGTGAGAATGCGCGATTTTATAACAGCACGGTAATAAGCAGTTCATTCTCCTTGCAAACTTATTAATGGTACAAGTATTTAAAACGTCGGTGGAAAACTGCGTTTCCATATATTGCACTAAAAAGTATCTTCGTAATGTAGGCTGTATACTCGTATATGATTTTATATTATTTATATTACACGAAACCAGTATAAATTAGATAAGTAGTTCCAAAAATTCCTCCCACACGTTGCCTCTGACACCCTCAATCTGTGTTCTTCATTCAGAGATGAACAATAGAATTCACTCTGACATACGAATGACAGTCTTTGTATATAGACAGATGGAACTTCGGAAATCCGAAAATATCAACTGAATCGTATCATATATTTCACAATCAAATACAATCACGAATGTCATATGGATTTCATATCGAAACCGTTAAAAACCGGAGAAAACTGCATAATGAGGAGCTTCATAACTTGTACTCTTCCCCAAATATAATTAGAATGATGAAGTCAAGGAGGACGAGATGAGCAGGGCATGTAGAACGAATGGGGGAGAAGATGAATGCATATAGGATTTTGGTGGGATATCCAGAAGGAAAGAGATCACTAGGAAGACCAAGACGTAGGCGTGTGGATCTTAGATAGGATGCGGTGGTGTGGACTGGATTAATCTGGATCAGTAAAGGGGCCAGTGGAGGGCTTTTGTGAACTCGGTAATGAATCTCCGGGTTCTTGAGTAGCTGCACAGCTGGTGGTTTCTCAAAAAGGGCTCGGCTCCATGAAATTACTTACTTAAGTTTTAAGGGCCGCGCCATAGCTCAAGCGGTTAGTAGCTGGCTTCCCACCGCGGCGCCCGGGTTCGATCCCGGGTCTGATCAAGTGGGATTTGTGGTGGAAAAAGTGGCACTGGGGCAGGTTTTCTCCGAGTACTTCGGTTTCCCCTGCCAATCTTCATTCCACCAATTGCTCCACAATCACCATCACCTATCATCTGAGGCTGATACAATAAGCCAGAAGTTGCCGCAGTACAAGGGACTTAGTCCCACCCCACTAGCAATAAAAAAAGTATTATATTATATTATCATCTTATCTAGGCGTAACTAATATTAATAATACCTAAGACTCTTTTAATTCACAGAACCCACATTGTGATACGCATGCCCAGTAGGACAGAAGTGCCATGGACGAACTTCCTCATGCCGTTCAGCTCTGGGCTCTGGGTTGCTGTGATCACAATTATGGCGATAATAGCCACGAGCTTGACACTAACTGACAGAGCCACTCGCTATTGCAAAAGTAATGAAATCCTGAAAACATCAAGTTTCAGCTGTCTTAACTCATTTTTCTGCATATTCGCAACATTCTGTCAACAAGGTAAACTGGCTTCGGCTGAATTCCTGTATTTTTCAAAAACAAACATACATAAAAAAGAAAATATCTTGCATAGATCTACTAATATAAGAGTATACTGGTTAGTGGTACGTGCACGTAAAAATTACATCCTAGGAGAGTACATATACCGTTCGCCGTGCTGTATAATGAGACATAATTATTTATATCTTCTTTGACTAAACATGAAAAGAGAAACCTCATCAGCTTTCCCCTCTCAGCCCACAGTTCTACAACACAAACGACATCAAGTCAAATCGTATTGCTCACGTCATACTTGACGGCGGGTGTCCTTCTCGCTAGCTACTCGGCGTCTCTCATTTCATCTCTCACTGTGACACGTCCGACGCTACCTTTCGAAACGTTCCAGCAGATGCTAGAGGACGGATCATACCATCTGGATGTTCTCAGTAACTCCGGAGAAATGGACTACTTCAGAGTAAGTATCTATCTATCTCTTGGCCAAGCAAACAAAAAATAATCCGTGACTTTAGTCAGCAAGCGAGACCGAGCAACCGCCGCTTGTCCGCGAAATTAGTGCCAACTTTAGTGGATAGAGGGAGTCGCGTGGTCAGAGCAACGCGCAACGAATCCCCACGGCCGTTGATCTCGGTTTTCTAGACCGATCTCTTAGTCAAAACGCTTGAAAATTTCGGTCGAGGAAATTCGCCAATTTACTACTGACCATCTCTTCATAGGCGGTCTTGAAAATTATTGGCCAATGTTAAGCCATTATTGTCCAAATTTACATAGAACATTACGCGTTTTGGCATAACAGGCCATTCGTTACCTTCAGCCAGACTTAACGACAATTGTTGATAATAACTGGTCAATGTTAAGGACGTCACATAGCGTAGTATTTAACAAAGAGATACCAGTTTATAGCTACCCAACGAACAGATTCATGTCTCTCAGCTGAACGAGAAGGAGCTGATGCAACAGATATACCAGAAGTTGGTCGCCCCTCAAGAGGAAGCTCTTCCGAAATCTGTTCTGGAAGGCCTCCAGAGGATGTGCAGTCGCCACAAACAAGCCTACTTTGCTTCACTGCACGGAGTCATGGCGTTAATCAGGAACCTCAGCTGCAGTCCTGTGTTAGTTCCCCGGGCCTACGTACCAGGTACTATTGCCATGAGCATCGCCAGAAACAGTCCTTTCCGGGGACTCTTCAAGTATAAGTGAGTATGTATTATCGGTTAATTTGTTTCTCAGGAAGTTCCTGGCCCCTTCTGCCTCTTCCTTCTTCTTTGTGAATTATGTGACCTACTAAAGGACCGCTTGTTAAATACCGCCCTGTACATCTTGATCCCCAACAAACACGTATTGTTTTCAGAGAATAATACTGCTATAATGCTAAAGTATGAAGATGAAGAATTCTATCTTCTGGGATATAATACCATGCAGCTTTCTGAAAGGTAACCGAAGTTTCAAAGGAATATGTCTCTTCCATCTTCAGGACTTAAGAGTAAGACATACGAGATATCAACAAAAACAGGCGGCAAGAAGATCCTTCCCTGTTGCTGCTGGTTTCTTCTTTGGCTCTCTTACTCGACCCTTAAAATTGAGGCAATATATTCTTTGGAAATTTGGTTGACATTCAACAGAAAACACGGTATTACATCCCATAAGATAGAATTCTTCACAGCCATAGCTGTAAGAATCTTCAATTCTACAACTATAAATATATTAATAATAACATATCTAGGACAAAAATAATGGATGGCATGGATATTTACGAGTAGATCTTACGAAAGAGAAAGAAATGTTTTGCATGGGGGCCTGTCTTTAGGCATACAAACACAGGGTCTGCATAGTAATTGATAATATGGAAGTGTTCCCTGCAGCAGTCTATGATGTGAATCTACTGGGTGATAATGTAGATGCCATCAGGAAAAAAAACGCAAACTTTAACTGACGCTAGTAAGGAGGTTGGTCTAGAAGTAAACACCGAGAAAACTTAGCATATGTTGCTGTCTCGTCACCGAAATGCAGGGCAAAATCATGACATAACGGTAGAAAACAGATGTTTTGAAAATGTGGCACAGTTCAGATATTTGGGAACAACGATAACAGATCGAAACCTGATTCAGGAGGAAATTAAGAGGAGATTGAACTCGGGTAATGCTTGCTACCAATCAGTCCAGAACCTTTTGTCTTCTCGTCTGTTGTCCAAAAACATAAAAAATATAATATAAAAACTATAATTTTGCCTGTGGTTCTGTATGTGTGTGAAACTGGTCTCTGACATTAAGGAAGGAACATAGACTGAGGATGTTTGAGAAGAGGGTGCTGAGAAGAATACTTTGATCGAGGAGAGAGATGAAGTTATGGGAGATTGGAGAGAACTGCATAATGAGATTCTTCATAACTTGTGCTATTCACAAAGTATAATTAGAGTATTCAAGTCAAGGAGGATGAGATGGGCAGGGAATTTAGTACGAATGGGGAGAAGAGGAATGCATATAGGATATTGGTTGGAAAGCCAGGAGGAAAGTGGGTCGACAATAATAAAATGGATCTTAGAGATATAGGATGGGATGGCATGGATTGCATTGATCTGACTCAGTATAGGGACCAGTGGAGGGCTCTTGCGAACACGATAATGAACTTTCTGGTTCCATAAAATGGTGGGAAATTCTTGAGTAGCTGCAGAAATGGCGGCTCCTCAAGAAGGGCTCAGCTCCATGAGTAAGTAAATAATACATTTCCTTGTTTCCTCTGTTTAAATTAGCCCACTCCCTCTACCTGTGGATTTTTAGGAAGGTTCTAGGCGAATATTACAGTTATAATTCCTTATATTTCAGTATACAAAACATGAGACGAGCCGGCGTGTTGCAGAAATTGCTTCACGATGCATTTCCGGCGGAAATGCCACCGACCGATGTGATACTACAGACCATTGACCTGGAAACCGCAAGACCAATCTTCACTCTATTGGCAGCTGGCATCCTGCTTTCAATACTGGTTCTTGTCCTAGAAATAAAAATATATGCTCGCAGATAAAACGCAAGAAAATGGCGACTAGGATTATTATTCATGCCTTCTGCATTTTCCTAGGAAGCTGACTATAATCTTAAAGGGAAAACAGACAGGAGTCGGCTGCGAAGAAGCGGAAGGATCAGTTTGTATAACCCGAATATCGGTCCAGGACAGAAACCGCAGACCTTAAAGTTGAAGATTTTTATGATCCCTTCCGCAAAAAACAACGCAAATAAAAATTAAAACAATTATTATTATTTATTATGATCGTATCTTTCATGTCATTTTCAACAAATCCATTTCATAAGGTTCAAGATTATTTGCATGTTATTCGTGGTACATGATGGTAAACATCGGCCTTGACGTATCATTCGGTAGCATGTAGGAACAGAGACGATTATGGGGGAAAACAGAGGAAGATACTAGCGCGGAAGCTTATATAACAAAGGCTAAAAATTTCCTTAGAATTCTCAATGGGTATTTCTCTACTGTGTTATATATTCCCATTTGACGTGACAATGAAATAGCATTCCAGTACATTAATCACCGAGCGCACACGTATATTTCCTTTTTTTTTTTTATTACTTGGCCACTCCTTATAAGGAAATACTCGACACGTTTAATTCAATAGTGATTCTTAGATGGCAGAAGGAACACATTGCTTGCAGGATGCTGGTCAGTCTATACGATGGTTTGTTAATAGAGAGGGCTCGCTTTTATTTTTTTATTTATCTGATCAGCAATCAGAATATACATTCTATAAGCTAATGTTGTGGCTGTTTAGATGATTTGTTGAGGAGTCGTTCAGCGGCGAATCCTCAGTAATTCAAATCTGGTCAGTTGGCCAGTTTCGTTTGAGTCGTCTGTCTTCTCTTGTCGATAGCGTCTTTAGGAGTGGGTTTTTTATGAGATATGAATTTGTTGTGATGGCTCTTGCTTTTTTGTTGGATGACGTCTTGTACGGAAGATATACCGAGATCGGTGTGGAGAGTTGCGTTGGAGACATACCGTGGTGCGTCGACTGTCATTCGCAGGATCTTAGATAGGCTTCTTTGTATTATTGCTATGTTAGATTTCCTGGCGCAGCCCCATAATTCCAGGCCGTACGTCCAAATAGCTATGATTATTGTCTTACAGATCAGAATTTTATTTTCGACTGTTAGCTTTGATTTTTTGCCTATTAGCAAGTTTAACTGTTCAATGGTTAAGTCTACTTGCTTTCGTTTCTTGACTACATGCTGCTTCCATGTTATTTTGCTGTCTATAGTCATACCTAGGTATTTTATTTCTGCTTTGTGTGGTATTTAGATATCACTGATGTATATGTCAGGTGTCAGCTTTTTCCGTAGGGTGAAAGTTATGTAGCAAGTCTTGTTTTCATTTATTCTGATATGCCACTTCTCGAACAAATTTCAGAATGTACTAAGGTGATGTTGAAGGTATCGCTTTTTATGAAAGAGAAAAATACTTTTCCACCATAAATCCATTTCATTAGAATCAGTTCTTAACAATTTGCTACATAAGAACTTCTGCTTTACAACGTTCCAATAAATGAAGCAGACATGAGTGACATTTTGGAAAATGTACTTGTAAATTGAAAGGTGGTCTGACGTCTCATTAACGTCATTTAAATCTTGGCAAGAAATTCTAACTAACAAGTCAACAGATAAGTATATGACGTGGGGCCACTTCCAGGGAACATGTTACGCATTTTTTCTGTCTTAAAAGTAAATATTGAGATAAAATTATAGTCTTCTGGAGTTACTCTTTTATATTCAGAGAATTACTGAAGTTATTTCGTTTTATGTAATCCCGTGGTTTAAAAAAGATAACGGTATGGGTACATTTGTCCCTGTGAGTGATGAAAAAGCACCACGCCATGGAGACGCATCGGAGAGTGAAGGTACAGCTCCACCTTTCTTTACCTCAGCACTAGAGGTGAGTGGTAAGCATCAAGCCCCGTCCACTTTAATCCAGGGTAAAGATTCCACTGTACCCATTGTACAGGAGGTTGAGTGAACCTCATAGCCAGTCTGGATGTTGTGGAGAAGAGAAAATTCCATATACCTGCCTAAAATCGAACCCAGACCCTCCAGCCCGTAGGAAGTTACTATACAAACTGAGATATCCCGCCTAATTCCGAGCTTTGAAACCAAAATTTAGTGTCAGTTATGCATTTCAGTTTCAGTATTACAGTTTTGTGAGTATATAGTGTGAAATCGTATTTAATGTGACAATATCCACGAATTTTATTTAAATTCTCCAACACTTTGGAACTGATAGCAGTCATGCTTCCATTCTAAAGGACTCTGGCGATGCTGTATTAAGCTTAGGATTACTGTGTTGCTGGACTAAGTCCATCGTCTCGTGTTCTGAAGGATCACAACGTTTCGAAACTGCATTTGTTTCCTTCCTCAGCTGAAAGGGTAGCGAGGCAACTGCTCGCTGGACAGTAAATGAGACTAGTTCTTTCTAATGGAATCAACGTAGTGGTTACCTTCCACACATTTTACCTGAGGACGGAAAAAGATATGGTTTCCGGAACGTTGAAATCTCTCAGACTAAGAGGTGATGAACAGCCCTGAATCTCGGTAATCATGTTACTTTAAATACTACAGCATTTATAATTTGCAAATTAACTATTACATATTGAAACAATTACATTTTGAGGAGAACAGTTTATTGGTTGTGAATTGTTACAGTCTTTGTTCAACTTCTAACGAAGCGAAACATGGAATTTTACATATGCAACAATTTAGATATTCCGTATGTGTCCATTCACATGACATTTTCGAAAGTGTTGCACATATGCTGCTTATTATGTGCACTTTCACCTCTACTGAATGCACTAGTTAGAAACGTTGAAATCCTTTAAAGATTACCTGCCTAACACATGACTGTTGATATTGTTACCGTGGGGAATGAGGAAATGAACGGTTACTTGTTTAACATGCTTTAAATAAGTCCCTATTGTAATATCCTTCTCTGAGACAACAGTTCCAGTCGAAAAACAAGAAATTTGGTCACTGAATAAAATAAACTTCGTGGCTTGAGTCTGCAAGCGAACTACACCGACCGAGCGATTGCCGCTTGTCGGCGAATTTAGTGCCAACTTTTGCGGATAGAGGGTGTCATATGGTCGGCGCAATGGATTCCCACGGCCGTTAATCTCCGGTTTCTAGACCGGAACCGGTATTTCCTGAATATAGCTCCTCAATTATCCTCACGAGGCTGAGTGGACCCCTTTCCAGAACCACTACTTATCAGAAAAATCTGGTAGTGCCGTGAATCTAACCCGGGACCTCTGGATCTGTAGCCAGGAATTCTGACCGCTAGACCATAGAGGCAGTCCCTGTTAACTGAATAAATCCTGTATTAATATTTTACAGTCTTTTCATATTACATTCTCAATAAAACGATATTAAATTGTATGAAACTGAATACATTTTGTGTTTTGTATTTGCTATTTCGGTCTCTCATGCTGGAAGGGAGAGCATTTTTATTTTCTGTGGCGCTACAGCCCCAATTTGGACCTAGGCCTACCTCCATGAAACTCTCCGTTTCACTTCGGTTTACTAGATCTTACACATTCGGTAGGACTCCTTGGGCGAGTGATCAGCTCGTCGCAAGGCCTCTACCTGTAGACAAACACAGAAAAACGCACACAAACATCCATGCCCTGAGTGGGATTCGAACCCACGATCCCGGTTTCCGAGCGAGCGAAGACAGTGCATGCCTTAGACCGTTCGACTACCGTGACCGGCGGAAGGGAGAGCATACACATTGGAAAATGTTCTGGAAGTTGTTAACATGTACAATGGAATGACAGGGCATAAGACAGAGCACAGTGGCCAATTCATTTGAGCACGAAAACTTGCCTTTGAGATCCATAAAATAGGGACTTCCAGAGCGACTGTTAACTTTAAAATACTCTGTTGCACGGACCTGATTATCAGCGTGGAGCAATGATATTTCATACTTGGGATAATTAACCTTAATTGCTTCGTTCTCACAACTTACACTTGGCGTAACGTGGCAAGTGTGTGGCATACAGCTATCTCCTGAATCTTCATGACACAATATTGCATTACGAGTCATACATAATCCTACGGAAACAAACGTGACACCAACGAGGTCTCTCCAAACATTATATATAGTGTGTCATTTGTGGCGTAAGTATCATTCATATTAAATATAACGACGGGAGGGTTTTCTTTTCTTAAATCGTAATATTTAAATGGTTACTGGAGATATTTCGAAGTGGAATATTCCGGAATCAGTAAGTACTTGATAACAAATTAAAGAAAATGAAAGGAAAAGAGGGTACAATGGAATTGTCAAAGGAAATGAAGGTAAAGCTACCCCTCTAATAGGCCGTGGAGGCCCATAGGGTTGTGAGACTTCGAGGGTCCCACATTTTCCCTAGATAATCGGCTCACAGATGGCGTAGAGGTTGTCAGCTTTACGCGTCGGCCGCCATTTTTTTTATTGCTAGTGGGGTGGGACTAAGTCCCTTGTACTGCGGCACTTCTGGCCTACTGTACCAGCCCCAGATGATAGGTGAGGGTGATTGTGGAGCAATTGGTAGAATGAAGATTGGCAGGGGAAACCGAAGTACTCGGAGAAAACCTGCACCAGCGCCACTTTGTCCACCACAAATCCCATTTGACGAGACCCGGGATCAAACCTGGGCCGCTGCGTTGGGAAGCCAGCGACTAACCGCTTGAGCTATGGCGCGGCCCGTCCGCCATTTACTCCCACACTGAGATCTACTCACAACTCGTGTCCATCTAATTCCAAAGTCGAAAAGCACGGAGTTATGCCTCCATTCTCTTGTACATCTTCAAGGCTTGGTGCTTAATTAACACATGGATTTTACCTTTGTACTTCTAATTATTTGACAGCAGTATCTAAAAGAATATATAGATGAACATCAATTAGGTAAACAAAAGGTAATGTATGGCATGTGCAAACTTATTTTCTGTAAGAGCACTTCAATGATTTAGCTAATGTATATAAAATATCTGCCATGTTTTCAAGTTAAAAGGAATGGGTAGACAAGAATTAAAGGACAAACATGTTATGAATGTATTTAGTATTGTGTCTGGATTGTCTATTAACCCCATTTCAATGCTTTAATTGTATTATTACACCTGTAGGAAGAGACACATCTGTTAAGAACAGGAAGGTTCTAAGCAACCGTCAAGAAATTGCTATAAAGGACTTCAATGAAACAAAAACCTCACGAATGAACTTGGAAAATAAATTCCTCCGAACATTGTGACAATGCGTACGTCACACTTAAACTTCGTGATAAGATTATAAATAAATCATAATGGGATAATAAGCCTACCAATCTTCATTTTATTTTAATTTCTTCATCGGATTAAACCAAAAATATTTTCGAGAATAGGTACAGAACTGAAAGTAAATGGTAAACAGTTGTATATCAGCGGACCTTCGGGAATGCAGCGATAAAATTTCAGGAGCCATAAGAAGTGGAAACTTACTGACAAGGTAAGCGTTTACCAGTTTCTCAAGGACTCTGCCCCAGAGAGTGAGAGCCTAAACAGAACTCTGTGTTGTTGGATGTATTTGGCTGCAAGAAGTGCTGTAGAAGTCCGAGTATAGGGAGACCCCGAATATAGAGCGATCCCCTGTTTTTCTTACATAAAATCAGAAAAAATGTCGACAAAACTGAATGTGCCACTTGTTCTGAGAACTGTAAGCAAAGAAGTAAAAACGAAGGGTTCATTGGATTTGTCAAAGAAAATAAAGGTAAAGCTGTCCCTGTAAAAGGCTGTGAAGGCCCATGAGGTTGTGAGAGTTCGAGGCTCTCACATTTTCTAAACAATCGGCTCAGAGATGGCGGTAAGGTTGTCAGTCTTACGGGCACGCTGCCCTTTAACCCCACAGGAAATCTTACTGGTACTCATTTCTGTTAGAGGCTGAGTCGACCCCAGGACCACATTGCAGCTAAAAGGATTAGCTAAATTAAAAAAAAATTTAATGACTTCATCAGGACTCGAATCCGCGTCCTTTCAGGTTGTAGCATAGTGTCTCAACCAACTCTGCTACCACTTTTCCCCGAAGTAAAAATAATACTGTTAAGAAATAATAAATTCAAAAGGCAATACCTTAAATATAAGTCCAGATATTTTCAGGAATATCTTTGTAACTGGGAATAATGACGCCTCATAATCCTCTTCATATTTATTCTTAGGCACCATGAAATAAGGTGACTGCTGTTCTAAGAAACAATAATTTAAAACAGAACTTCGCCGTATGTTCGGGGTGATGCAGCGTATCATCACGTGCTCGCATAAGCCTGTAATATAACTGAACGTGGCATATAAAATTCTACATTGACTTCTAACGTGTCCAACAAGAGGCCCAATAATAAATTTTATAGAAAAACGGGTACATAAATCTCATTAACCGGGATAACACTGTATTTCTAGCCACGAGGCTATGGGCTCAAAGACTGAGAAGTCGGGGTTCGTTTCCGATATAGGCGTCATGTTTCTCTCTTCCCCCCAGCGTCCAGACTGGAGCTAGGGCTCATTCAGCCTCTCATCAAGCGAGTTCCCGGACTCCTCCCACAGGAAGTAAAACCGTCGCGACACGAAGCGAAATCTCACCTCCCTCCAACCGCCTCCCTCCATGCTTATTTCTTGCTGGGCTCATTCTTCGAACCTTAAGGTGAAAGCGATGTGTTTCTCCGAAACGTTGGTTGCCTTTCATCGAACTTCACGGCTTGGATACCAGATGATAGGACTCGANAACGTTGGTTGCCTTTCATCGAACTACAGGGCTTGGATACCAGTTGCTAGGACTCGATGTAGGAACGTTATTGCAGCAAGGCGGCCGAGATTGCAAACAGTGTCGCGTGCAAGGAGATGAGAAATGAGTACAAAATTTTAGTTGGAGAACCTCAAAAGCAGATACACTTTGGAAGACGAAGGCATAAATAGAGGATAGTATTACAGTGGATCTTACAAAGGATGTGGGAGGTTGATCTAGAGGAACTCGCAAAAAATAATGTTCAATATTAGGCTGATGTGAACACCATAGTCACCCTTGCAATTCTATGAAAGCCAAAAATTGTACCTCTCTAACCTTGGCATAAGATCCATACCCATCCTAAATATGTTGGATTTTTTTATTTTCAGCTTATATTTATATCTGTTGAATCATAAGCTATTAAGTTCCTCGCCACAGACTTGTTACAAATTATTTGGAGTGGAAATGTTAACAGTCTTGTTGTTGCTGCTGTCACTCTCAATGTCTTCAGCCGCTCTCCAGCTGACCACGGTCGCTGACATTGTGTCGGCAATACAGCAGCGCTTCTATTCCACATACACATTGCTGCTACCAACTCGAGAGGCATGTAAGTATCTAAAATTTATATTTTATATTTTAACAAATATCCGAATATCAAATTTAAAAAATCCATTAACGGTGTTAGTGTTAAATTATAAAATGATTGTTAACACCGTGTCTCCTCGGTTAAAACGGAATATTGGGGTGCTATTTGGGGTACTCAGAGGTCCTCGCACAAGGCACAAGGACACAAGCCATATTAGTTCAAGATTTTTAATATTTGACTTAACAAGATTTTAATTTAAATACGTAACTGTAAATAAAATTTGTATAAGCATTTCTAAGTATGTATTGAGAAATGTGTAATCGTAGTTCCTAAACATGTTGATCTTACACCTTCTGAAGATGGTCAGCTGACCGAAATAAAAAAAGTAAAGCTATCTCTGTAACAGACCGTGAAGGCCCATAGGGTTGTGAGACGTTCAGGGTCCCACATTATCTAGACAATCGGCTCAAAGATGGAGGTAAGGTTGTCAGCCTCACGCGCCGGCCGCGTTTACTACCCAGGAAAATTATGTAATTAATTCCTGGTACTCATTTTTGTTAGAGGCTGAGTCGACCCCAGGGCCATAGTGCGGCTGGAAGGATTAGATAAAATGAAAAAAATCCAATGACCTCATCGGGACTTGAACCCGCGGCCTTCCGACTTGTAGCATAGTGCCTCAACCAACTAGTAAAGGCAATAAATGTCTACAAATTGAATCACACTGGACGGTGTAAACAATTATTCTGTAATATAATTTTATAGTGTGAGGCAACAAATGAATAAATTTGCATTTTGGTATTGTTACTCAGAAAGAGATGGAAACACAGGCATGACGGAGATAATGTCATTTTTGCAAAGCATAGCTGTAATTGTGCCAAGAATTGAGAAGGCCCGTAGTTTGCAATTAAAACATATATTCAAATGTAATTTAAATAAAAATGTCGACGATTAGAAGAATAAATCCAATATTCGACAAACTACGAGTTGTGGGTTATGACACCCTGCAATCTCGTACGCGGTTACAAAATTTCGAAGGAACGTGCCACCTCCATGTAATTTAATAAATATATTTTAATATTCTGTTTCTAAAAGTATTTTTATTCTATGCTTTGAAGCAGACATTTCTTCTAAATGACATTTAAAGAAAAATAGTTCTACAGGAAACGAAACCTGGAGTCTCAGTAGTTACATCGACTAGGTTACCGACTAGAAGATCAAGGAGTCGGGGTTGGAAATCCAAGTAGGATAATGAGTTTCCTTTTTCATAGCGCCAGACCGGTTCTGTGGATTACCCACCCTCCTACACGATAGGTACTAGGCGCTGCTTCCGAAGGGGTACAGCAGCAGGGACGAGATGCTGAACACGCCCCTCAATTTAGTGCTGAGGTTATGAAAGGTGGAGCAGTATCTCCACACTCGGTTCGTTTCCATGACGGAGAGATCAATTAATTAAGCGCACGGATGAATTTACCTCTTTGTTTCTTAGGAAACACAGCGTCTCCATTACGTAAACCAACGGGTTATTGCGATTAGGGAAACAAACAATGTGTTTTAGAATCATATGGAGCACATGAATATATTCTGTGAGAAAAATACATAATTTAAAAGCAGATGGTACATGTAGTAACCACTGTGATTCGACGAGTTACTCTAACTACTTTATCCGAGTAGACTACAATCCAAATTCGACAAAAAAAATCTGTGTAAAAATAATTACTGACTTCTACACAGCTGTAAGCCGAATAACCGAAAAGTGGACATAAAATATGAACTGTTCGTTCGCGTTATTCGTACATACTGAATGACCTAGAGAATGACGGATCGAATTATTTTGTGATTTTAATTGTCTTCTTGTAATTAGATTCCCCTTAGTTTCAATTTATATCTTTCAAATTCGAATTGATTTACATGTAATTACCTTGCGATTCCTGCTGTTAACAACGGCGTAAAGACCGATTAACCGCTAACAGAACGCGAAGTTTTAGCAACGCTAAAGCAAGGAGAGAATGGAGCACTCTCCTTGTAACATCATCATCATCATCAAGGTTTGGGCCTTTGGCCTGTTCCGGCTCCTACGAAACTGTTGGCTCCATTTCATTTAAGGACCTACTCGACTTCTTCTCATAAAAGGTCAATAGCTCAATAAACATTTCAGGTTTCTAGGTACTTTCATTATTCGAGATATTCATAAAAATTTGCCTAATATTTCTTAATCGTGGCGAAAAGTGCTGGTATTATCTTCGTTATATTTCTTGCCTAGTAGTCTTAGTTTGCGCCCTGTCACTACCCTTAGAAAGTCCATTTCCGTTTCTAAAATCCTTTTATTTGTTGTGTGAACTCCTAATCTCTCAATCTTGTAAGGAACTCCTAAATCATTAAAATATTTATTTTTGTACTTTTCCTATCAGTGTCTTTTTCTAGCCACAAAGAAAATTGAACTTACTGAATTTCTCAGCTACCCTTCCATGAAACGGCACATATCATTCAAAATTAAGGAATGCTTTCGTCCTAGAAGCACCCTAATCAACTCATATTAAATCATAGGCCCATGAACTTGACGCAAGGATTTTATTCCGACATTAGTCTACTGCCTGCATTAATGAATAAATAAAAGATCTGCATATGGATGCCGCATTCGGGGACTGCTTCTCTCTCCGCTTTCGGCTAAAAGAAAGAGGACCCTGTCCTCTAATAGCAGAACACTCTCACAAAACTTTAGAACCTTCCTACAACATACCTAATTACCACGCGGCGCTACAGCCCTGGGTGAGCCTTGGTCTCCTCTACCACCAGTCTCCACAACCAATGGGTGCTGCCATAGGAATGGACCCACGCATGATGACCCAAGGCTGGTTGTTAGGTTTCTGAACAAAATTCTGTTTACAGAATGAGGTTGTTAACCTCATGCCCAAACCCCAATCTGTAGTACCAGGGTCCAGAGGTAGAGGTTAGCTCAATCTACTGGACCAAACTGAGTAGGTTTTACCTGAGGACGGGGACAGAATCCAGTCTCCGAAACCCTGTGTTTTGAAAAAGAAACAGGACGGTTTTTAAAAAATAGACAGGACGATGGATAATGTCTAAGAACATAATACTTGTAACAGGGTATCTCTCTTAGTCTGGACTCTACCCTTTGACCTTTCCGGCATGGATGACACTACCGGTAACTAAACTACCGCCAGCATAGTTCCTACGATACGATTCCTACTATCATTTTGGGCTGCATAATAGAGTTTACAAAAGCCTTAATTTTTACTCTCATGTGTACTGAACTCTGATCCCTTTGTAACATTACTTGCATTCGACAGCATTACAGCCCACCCATCAGATATTCGGTCTGGTGAAACTGCTGGCTAAGAGGAGTATCGTGACGGCACTGCCAAAGAAAACACAGCTCCTGGCCTGCTGTCAGAACCACAGGCCACTGTACGTCGTTGTGTCCAACGGTCAGGATGATTGGCAATGCTTAAATAAAGNTACAAATTTACTTAAATATAGCAATTAATGATTTCACGTATTCATTCCTCAACATCAATATCAATATCAATAAAAACATCTATTTTGCCAAAAAAGATGCTGTTTACTTAATATTCTCAATGTTCACAGTTCACATCGAACTCGCGCATGTGCAGCGGTATTTGGTTACTGTTCCCGAGCACGACATCCAGCCTGGAGGAGTACTTTGCTAATATCAGCGTTCCTTTCGACTGTGAGTTCTTGGTGGCTCAGAAGGAAGATGACCGCATCATCCTGACAGAAGTGTACCGTGTCAGTGCTTCACTTCCTTTGCAGACGTACCGTTTCGGAGTCTGGTCTGGGAGTGGAGGATTCGCATATGTCTCTGTCGGCCTGTACCAAAGGAGGAAGAATCTTCAAGGAGCCAGACTGAAGACGGCTGTCAAAAGAGTGAGTTGAGCTTATGCTTCACTGCCCTGCTTCGATGGCAGACTTTATAGAAAGTCCAGTGAGCTGCTGAGTAAGTAAGGGTCTGAAGAGAGGTGACCGTTACCCATTTCAAGAAGCTCTCCCGGCATTCGTCTAGAGTGGCTGAGCAGAATCGCGTAGATATTTCCGTATGAATAGGCTCTACGTGTTCAGATCCACCAAATAATATTACTCGATTTGAGTCTACTTAAGAATACTTAATCAAATGCTAGGAAAATTTAAGTTATTTAGGAGGACCAATGCATTAAACTTCACAAATTTTTTAGGAGAAAACAATTTGAAAGGAGGATAAGTCAATTCCTACGTGGAATGATGCGCGACACAAAGCCTCTCCTATGTCAACATTTATCTCAACTTTTTGTTATGTAATGAGGCTCTGGAAACCGAGATACATTGGCATATCCAATAGGACCTACCAGTACATAAGTCATGAGGGTTTGGCTTTTGGCCCTAGATCTGTCACTAAGGAAACTGTTCCAATATTCAAGATGTCATGGAGTAGTTATTAGGCACGAGGACAACTTTAGGTTCATCTAGCTTAAGGTCAGGTTTCAAGCTGAATTCTGATTTAACATGTTGAGAGTCGGGAATGTCCACTGCAGTAAATTTTATATGAAACGTACTATAAAGAAATGATGGAAGACGACTACTTATAAGACAAAATAATAGATAGGGTGTATTATGTAAATGTAGTTTTAGGGAAATAAGTTGTGACTATAAACTGGATTGCCGGTCACGGTAGCCGAGCGGTCTAAGGCATGTACTGTCTTCGCTCGCTTGGAAACCGGGATCGTGGGTTCGAATCCCACTCAGGGCATGGATGTTTAGTTTGTGTGTGTGCCTTTTTCTGTGTTTGTGTTTGCGACGAACTGATCACCCGCCCAAGGAGTCCTACCGAATATGCAAGATCTAGAAAAACAGAAGTGAACGGAGAAGTTCATGGAGGTAGGCCTAGGCCCACTGGGGCTGTAGTGCCAAGGAAAAAGAAAATAAATAAATAAACTGGATTGGACTCCGTGTGAGATCTAGTATAAGCTTCAGAAAGTGTAGTGGAGACAGGACAGACTGCGGTTTCTATGAACAGGGAATTAATTATTGTGAGCGCAGAGATAGAAAGGAGAGACCGCTACATTTAATGGAAAATAAATTACTTTAAAATGCATTGGTTTCCTTCTTATATTTAATTACAGACATATTATTTTTATTGCTAATGGGGTGGGACTAAGTCCCTTGTACTGCGGTCACTTCTGGCCTACTGTACCAGCCCCAGATGATAGGTGAGAGTGATTGTGGAGCGATTGGTGGAATGAAGATTGGCAGGGGAAGTCGAAGTATTCGGAGAAAACCTACCCCAGCGCCACTTTGTCCACCAGAAATCCCACTTTACCAGACCCGGGATTGAACTCAGGCCACCGCGGTGGGAAGCCAGCGACTAACCACTTGAGCTATGGCGCGGCCCAATTACAGACATAAGTCTAATGTATGTAGTAAATCGTGCTGCAGATTATAACACTAAACATTCTGAATATGTATTGTCATAGTGTGTTTAATATTCACCATATCAAACAGTGTATCAAATAAAAATTGTGAAGATCTTAAGTAAACCTGTAATATATGTCTCACTACCAATTTTCTAACCCATGAAAACGTTCTAGAAACTTTCACAATGTTCAGTTTGAGCATCATATAAAGTAAGGATTATGATAGACCGATATGGACCAATATGAGTATATTAAAGTCAACATAACACTTTTAGCACAGATTCACAAAACAGATTTCTTTTATCGAAATATGTTTCGTAGTTTCACAGATGGAACATGCAGAGTGAAAAACATTACTTAGTTCTGTATTTAGTAAACGGGTAGGGCCTAATCTCTGACCAATATTCAGTTGTGTCCTATGAGGATGTTTCTTAATACTGAGTATGTTAGATTTATTATCTCCTTTACGAGTATTTCTATTATTAGGAATTTCTGGACCACAGACTGTTCGGGTACAAGTTGAGAACTGATGCGTTCTTCAATCAAGTTTGGCTAACCTTGGAAGAAATATTGGATTTCAGGTACCTTTCTGTATAATCCTGAGTTTGATATTAGCAGTAAGTTCTGGATTATTATAACGACTAGATACACCCTCAAGTCCAGCTCTGTTTTATGTTATATTATCTAGACACGTTGAGATCTGCCCACAGCTTCGGGAATATTTACGAGTTAATTATTTCCTCGACTGCAAAGGATTTAGGACCTCTCTGTCTTGTTACTCTTTATAATTCGATTAGGTTATGTAGCACCAAGTAGCTATGTAGCTTTGCCACCAATATCCTAACCGCATTCCTCGTCTCCCCCATTCGTGCTACATGCCCTGTCCACCTCATCTTCCTTGACTTGATCATTCTAATTATAACTGGAAAAGAGTCCAAGTTATGAAGCTCCTCATTGTGCAGTTTCCTCCAACCTCCTGTCACTTCATCCCTCTTCAGTTCAAATATTCTCCTCAACACCCTGTTTTCAAACACCCTCAGTCGTTCCTCCCTTAATGGATGACCCTACGGTGCTGAATCTTGTAAGGAATATTCTGTGTAATAAATACGAGTATGTAGCCTAATTGCTACATGTCATTTTTATGGGTTTTATTAATTCATTGTCAGTACAAAGTACAACGCCTACAATGATCTACACACTTTATAGTTCACCGTTGCACACAGACTAGTATTCTCAGTTTTCACTAGTCGTATCCTGGCAACGGATTTATCAGTTTCACTGTCACTTCAAACCACACATGAAGTCTTCTTTGCACAGTCTCATTCCCTTCTTGTCATTTCTTCTCAATCACTATCGACTGCCATCTCCAGAACAATCCTCGACAACAACTGACTCAGATTAACTCTTCTTCAACTGAACTCTCTCAACTTCTGACAATAACTAACTCATCTCAACTGAACACTTCTTTATAGCCACTTTGCACTGACCACATAGAGACCAAAGCATATATTGTTAAGGATGTGTGTTTACCGATCCATTGCCCAGCAACAAATGTCTTACTGTTGCGGGCGTTGGCTCCGCGGGAATGTGTTTACCGAGTAGTTGCCTATCAGTGGGTCTGTACGTCACAATATCTTACATTTATATAATTGACCTACAGCTCTCTACCGTTTTACTTAAGTTTTTTTATTGCGCTAGCTCAGAGTCTCTCTTGTACAGTGTTTGAGTTAGCGCACAAAAACCAGGAACTGAATTGAATTACTATTACTGCTACTAGAGTGTGTTTTCTGTTTAGGTCCGAGCTGAAGTTATCACCCGATAACATGTATGGAAAGCAAATGGAGAACGGTAGTTGGGATGGAATAATGGGTCTGTTGGAGAGGGGGGAGGCTGACGTCACTTCTGTGGAACTCACAATGGAGTCTAAGCGCTCCGAAATGGTGGACTACATTGCACCACTTCTTAATGACAGGTACGTGGGTTCCACTTTGTTCTGCTGTAAACCTTGACGACAGGCAATCTGCGAATAATGACAGTATGAGTCATGAATTATTTAACTCAAAGTAAGGCTACAAATGTTCTTGTCCACTGGACTGATAAACAAAACTGGCCTTTGAATTTTCTGTAATATTCTAAGAAATCTAATCGAGTCTCACGGTATACTGAATGAAAGTTCGGAGAATTTACTAGACCTGTCTATCTACCTACCTACCCATCTATCTATCTACCTATCAATGGCTCTACAGCCCTTTGTTGGACCTTGGCAGATTTTTCAGTTTCTTAATCCTACACACATTTGGTAGCACTCCTTGGACAACGGATCAGCCCGTCGCAAGGCCTCTACCTACACACAGAACAACACAGACACAAAATAAAGGCGCACAGACATCCATGCCTTGATATTATATTTCAGCATCCTGTTGCATTGAAGTATCACTTGTAATCTTCCGTCTATAATGCAACAATATCAATATAGATTTGGATGACACTAATCAACATTTAATTCATAAGTGTTTGTTAAAATGTTAGAAGTGTCATAAAACTATATATATATACATTCTGTGTTTATGAGCTACGTGTTTCGGCCACATGGGGCCATCTTCAGGTAACACACTTTTAAGGAATCCCCAACTTTTATATGTCCTAAGAAATTCATTTACATGTCCACAGGATTCTGGCACTGGTCCAGACCCGGCGACATTCCATTCCTCAACCTCAACCCTATTCCAGTAATATCCATTTTAATATTATCAGCCCACCTACGACTTCGTATTCTAAGCATTCTCTCACATTCAGGTTTTCCGACCAAACTTTCGTATACATTTTTCATTCTTCTCATATATTACATTCCAAGTGGGTCTGATTATCGGTCTGATTAAACTCATGATGTTGATAATGGTCATATTTCAGGGAATATCTGTTCATCAAGAACCAGAACGTGTTTGAATCATCGTGGACAAGTTTTCTGCAGCCGTTCAGCTTTCGGCTTTGGTTGGCAATCCTTGTCACGATGCTGCTACTGGCTTTCAGTCTGTGCTTAATCTGCCAGTGTTGCCGGCGGCATGGACACGAAGACCCACAGACAGAGGCTCTGACTTCGTTCTCCGGCTCTCTGTTCGCCATCTGCACCGCCTTATGTCACCAAGGTAAAATTAAGTCGTTTGTATCATTGTACCCCTAAAGATACGTAGCGGCAGAAAGGGACGTGACCAACTCCTTGGAGCTGAGTCCTTCGTGAGAAGCTACCAATCGCTCAGCTACTCACGAATTCCCCAACATTTTGTGGAACCCGAAGATTCATTACCGCGTTCACAAGAGCCCTCCACTGATCCATATCCTGAGCCAGATGAATCCAGTTCATATCAGATTATCTTATTTCTCTAAAATCAATTTTAATATTAGACTCCCACCTATGCCTAAATCTTGTTTTGTTCGTTTTTTATCATCAAAATCCTGTATGCATTGCTATTCTCCCCATACGTGCTACAAGTCCCTCTCCATATCAACTTCCTTATTGGAAAAACAAGGTGTCATCTTACGTTCGGGCTTATAAAGTAATTTATTATGTCGAAACGCTTCTCCAAATTAACTAAGAGTGACTCTGTTAGACTATTATGTTCTTAACAAATGTTTGTTATCACTAAACTTAACAGGTTAGTGTGGAAGTTAGTGCTTCAAATGTTTGGATCATATAATTTGCTAACAGTTTCTCCTAATGTCTTCAGGGTACAGTGAAGAGCCGCAATGCACGTCGGGACGGTTGGTGTGCGCTGTGACGCATCTCACAGTGGTGGTTCTCCTGGCTGCCTACTCTGCCTCCCTTGTCTCCTACCTGGCGTTCAGACAACCCGTTCTGCCGTTCCACTCCTTCAGCGAACTCTTGAACGACAGCACATACCAGCTGGGTCTGCACGCCGGCTCTCACATAGGGAAGTTCGACACGGTTAGAGTCCGTATCCAGTTCATAGGTTAGGAGAGATAAGTCCACCAAAATCCCAAGTCGTAACTTTTAACAATTCAAGGACGATGAGCCCTCACTGTGCATGTAGAAATGAGAAATTTATGCAAATATCAGTGAACTGTAACAGTCTCCAGAAATGCTGAGTTCCACGTAATTCTGAGTACAAAATATCTGAGTCGAGGCGTGGAAGATTAATGCCACATCGCTGTTGAGTCTGTCTAAGTTTCCTTAACAATGCCTGAGTTACTGATACATATCTATGTTGTGACGACCACCCACTTAGTTGCTATATCTTCGGTCATTTCTGTCCCAATTCTGAAGGGAACATCTAAATAATGTGAATGGAGAAGAATACATTTAGAACTGAAGCTGCTGTATGTATCTCATGTGGCAACAGCGGAAGTCTGTCCTCTGTTAAAATCCTGGTGACGGATAAACTAGTACAAGCAAGACGAATGCCGTCTTCTGGGATGTGGCGCCGTGTATATCTAGTGTAAACAGACTTTTCGGAGGAAAGTATCGCCTCCATCTTCAGTGTAGAAAAATCCTCGAGCGAGAAATCAGAATGCAGGTGGCTGCAAACTGCACACGCTGGTTCCTCGCTAGCGGATTTTTCTACGCTGAAGATGGAGGCGATACTTTCCTCCGAAACGTTGGTTTACGCTAGATCTACACGGCGCCACATCCCAGAGTACGGCATTCTTCATAGTCACCGTCGTGAAAATCTCGTATCCTACATAGCACAAGTAACTTTATGAAGTCTGGTCTAAGATACGTAATTACTGACTTTGTGAATATTATCCATCGTCCTGTTGTTATTTAAAAACAACGTTCGGAGACTGAACTCTGCCTCCTTCCTCAGGTAAAATGTTTACTCAGTTGGGCTCAATATATACACTTCCTCTTTATCTCAGATTTAACAAATGTTTTGTGCACATTTTTGGAATTTGTGTTATTTTATAATGAGATACAACTCATGATTGTGTTTAGAATTAATGAGAATTATTGTGTTTATATTCGCTCATTAATCACTGCTGCCTGTGGATATATAACCTCACATTGCATGTTTCGGTAACAAATGGTAACATATGGCCCTTCTAGTCCTATAGTAGATTACAGATAAATATATTTCAGTGAATGATGTTTGTTTATAAGTACATCTAAGGAGACACATTGCTATGAATTCCGTTGAAATTCAACCGACATTTCGGAGGAAAATGTGGTCTCCATCTTCAGAGTCAAAGAATAAGCTAAGCACGAGACCATCACGAAATATAATTGCTCTGCACGTAGCCTGCTTTGTCTTATTCTTCGACGTTCGAGATGGAGGGGGCATATTCTTCTGAAATGTCGGTTGAATTTCAACGGATAATATGGCGTTATATCCCAGGAGATAGGACTCTTCATAAACACGGCTGTCAGAACCTCAAATCCCACGTAAGATTGTGTGGGTGGGGAGGTGGAGTCCAGTTGGGTCCACTCGGCACCGCGGCCACTGATTGGCCTATTGTACCTGCCCCGGGTGATTATGATGATGGAGAATTTGGTGGAATGAAGATTGGCAGGGGAAACCGAAGTACTCGGAGAAAACCCACCCCAGGGCCACTTTGTCCACCACAAATCCCACTCGACCAGACCCGGGTTTGAACCCGGGCCGCTGCGGTGGGAAGGCAGCGACTAACCGCTTGAGCTATGACGCGGCCTACCGATAAAGTACAATAATCATTGACTCCTCAAACATTGTCCAGGACGCTGTGAAGTACACTTGTTTATACTAAATTCCAACCCACAGGAAAGCATGGAGCCTGCACTTCGTGAGTTATACTTGAGGCAAATCGCATCCAACATAGACGATTTGCCAGCCTCTAACCTGGAAGGTTTCCGCAGGGTGTGTACGAGACACAAGTATACTTTCTTGTCTTCAGTAAAGTACGCAACGCGACTCTCTGGCACAATTCCCTGTCAGCTTACCATCGTCCCTAATGCCTTCATTCCGGAGACTCATGCAATGGCCCTCGTGAAGGGAAATCCATATCTCGGCATCTTCAGGCATGTGTAAGTAGTTATATTATTATTCCGTTTATACGCTGTGTCCACTATTTTCTGACTGAGAGGGGCTCAGTTTTATCATGGAAACACTGACTGAACCACAAGGACTGCACAGAAAATGAAAGTGGGGATTTCTAGACGGCACTTGAATTAAGGGAAAGAAATAGATAAAAGAGAACTACATACATTCTACCTCTTCTACAGCAACTTAGTTGCTACACATCCAAAAAATAACAGGTAGACAGCACTATGTTTTAGGGAGAACGGCACGAATATAACCACGCAAATTTACAAAAAGGAATCATAATATCCTATGAGGATACAAGCCCAGATACATTTAATAACTTGTACTTGTAATGCATTTTCTATATTTGGAGTTACGTACTTACTCATGGAGCTGAGCCCTTCTGGAGGAGCTGCCAATTCTGCAGCTACACAAGAATTTCCCAGAATTTTATGAAACCTGAAGGTTCATTACGGTGTTCACAAGAGTCCTCCACTGGTCCCTATCCTGAGCCAGATCTATCCAAACAATATCATCCCATTCTATTTCTCTAAGACCCATTCAAATTTTGTCCACCCACCTACGCCTTGGTCTTCCTTGTGGTCTCTTTCCTTCTGGATTTCCCACCAATATTCTATACGCATTCCTTGCCTCCCCCATTCGTGTTACATGACCTGCCCACCTCATCCTCCTTGACTTGATCATTCTAATTA
>NW_019720719.1:0-40289 GCF_002891405.2 Cryptotermes secundus | reverse complement strand
CTCTTTTTGTTCCTGAAATTCCTGCTCTTTTCACGTCTTATATTGTTCAGATTATCCCCATTTAACTCACTTGGATCCTGTAACCATTGCAATTTGGCCTGGTTTCTTTGATCTAATAATTCCGAGCATCCTTTATCGAACCATGGCTTATGCTTCTTCGGTTCATAATAACCTAGACTCTCTTTGGCAGACATTTTTATATTCTCTCTAATAGTTTCCCAGGATTTATTGACATCCACCTCAGTGTTCAAGTTTTCCACTGCCGTGAACCTTTTTGAGATTTCAACACAGTACTGCTCTTTACCCTCTACCTCATTTAAATTCTTGAGATTGAACCTCTCCATATGAAACCTGGGTGTTGTTTGTTTGCTCACTGCCAGTCTTTCCCTAACCTTTGCCACCACCAGGTAGTGGTCAGTATCACAATCTGCTGCCCTGAATGATCGGACATCAAGTATACTTAAGTGCCGTCTCCTATCCGTCAACATATGGTCTATTTGATTGTGTATCTTCCCATCAAGAGATGTCTAAGTAAATTTATGGATGTTACGATGTGGGAACATTGTACTTTTGACAGTAAGATTTTTTGATGTGGCAAAGTTTACTACTCTAACTCCATTATCATTACTAATTTCATGCAAACTCTCATTCCCAATCGATGGTTTTAAAATATCTTCCCTCCCTACATATTTAGAGTTATGAAATAAAAAATATAGTATGAGCAGAACAAGAAGCTTTTATTCGAGAACAATTTTGTAAAAGAAGTAACGTAGAAGACAGAGGAAAATGTTATTAAAATGTACCTCAGGGAAAGTGTTTTATGCCTAAGCGAAAGAAATGAAGATTTCAGCCTCGGAATAGGATCCGTTAAAGCCGCCCCCACAGCATTTTAACGTATTCGAATCATGTCTTTTCCACGTACATTTACACTGCGGCTGTAAGTAAAATAACTCTTAATCCTCCGAGTATAATTATAACGATTAAGTCAAGGAGGATAAGATGGGCAGGGCATGTAGCACGAATGGGGGAGGAGATGAATGAATCTAGGATATTGGTGGGAAAGCCAGAAGGAAAGAGACCACTGGGAACACCAAGTCGTAAGTGGATGGACAATATTAAAATGGATCTTAAAGAAATAGAATGGGATGTTATGAATTGGGTTGATCTGGCTCAGGATTTAGACCAGTGGAGGGCTCTTGTGAACACAATAATGAACATTCGTTTTCCGTAAAATGCTGGAAATTTCTTGAGTAGCTGCACAATTGGCGGCTTCTCAAGAAGGGCTCAGCTCCATGAGTGAGTGAGCATCGTACAGGAATGCTGTTAATTTCGAAGAGAACCCAGTATTTGGGAGGAAAGGTCACCTAAAATTTAGGGCCCAAGAGTAAGCCAAGAAAACAGTAGAAGCAGGCGACAAGCAGAGATTCTCCCTGCTTTCTTGCTTGGTTTAGTCTTCAACCCTAATAATGTGACCCTCAGAAGTACACGCCTGTGCTCTTCATAGTCACTACTGTCCAATAAATTCGTTCATAAAATCCAAACTCCATTTCATAGGTCGCGCAAACCCATAATCGAACTCCTTTCCTGTCGTCACGTGACCGAAAAGAAATATGCGTCGCATTGCATTGTGGATGTATATGTCCACTCCCAAATAAGTCGACATGGCATAATGATTAAACACTTCAGCACAGAGACAAATTTTCCGTTTACCTCTATCACACTATTTTGTTGCAGGATGCATAAATTACGTTCAACTGGAATCTTGCAGCGTCTGAATACTAATATCGAAACACAGCTGCCAAAGAACGAAATTTCGTTCGAGAGCAGCGTGGACTTTGTGTCTGTGGCCCCAATTTTCGCCATTCTGGCTGTAGGAATGATCGGCGGCATCTCAGTTCTCCTTCTCGAAATTGGTCTTCATAAAATGAAAGTCAGAATGTCGAAGACGCATCGCTAGACAAAACACGAATACGAAGAGATAGTTAAAGAATGTTAACATCTACATGGGATAAAGAATTCTGTTTCGATGCAATTTAAACACACAGTTTCAAGGGTCTTCAGCAAAGAATACCTGTAGTTATCACAACAATTCCAGTGGAAACGTACAAGTATGTACGAGTACTAAATTAGGCAAGAATGATAACACGTCTTATTAAACAGAAAAAAAGCAAGTCGAAATACATTAATAAAATTTTATATTATTTTCTGTTTCATATAAATGGTAATTAGGTCCTAACGTGTTCTGATGATGGTGTATAACACCCAGAATTACTGGGCTTTTGGACTTTATCCATCGTCCGGTGTTTTAGAAACCAGAATGCACAACGTTTCGGAAACTTAATCTGCTTCAGTCTTCAGGTGAGGGGGGAAAGACACCTACTCAGTTTTTTTTTTCTTGGCACTACAGCCCCAGTGGGCCTAGGCCTACCTCCATGAACTTCTCCGTTCACTTCGGTTTTTCTAGATCTTACACATTTGGTAGGACTCCTTGGGCGGGTGATCAGCTCGTCGCAAGGCCTCTACCTGTACACAGACACAGAAAAACGCACACACACAAACTAAACATCCATGCCCTGAGTGGGATTCGAACCCAGGATCCCGGTTTCCAAGCGAGCGAAGAGAGTACATGCCTTAGACCGCTCGGCTACCGTGACCGGCTACCTACTCAGTTTGGTCCCTTAGAAATAGGTTGAGAGAGATGGAAGTTAGCTCTTTTTAAAGGACCCAACTAAGTAGGTGTTTTCCGCCCCACTCACCTGAAGACTGAACCAGATCCAGTTTCCGAAACGTTGTGTTTTCTAGTTTCAGAAGTACCGGACGATGGAAAAAGTCCGAAAGCCAGTAATTCTGAGAATAAGTTTATACACATTTAACTGTACAAGTACGACAAGGAATAGCCATATAAGGAAAATATTATTTGTGGTTATACATTATTAAATATAAAATTTAAGCGAGGAAGTAAGGGAGAGAACAGAGACCGCGCCGTAGCTCAAGCGGTTAGTCGCTGGCTTCCCACTGCGGCGGTCCGGGTTCGATCCCGGGTCTGGTCAAGTGGGATTTGTGGTGGACAAAGTGGCGCTGGGGCGGATTTTCTCCGAGTACTTCGGTTCCCCTACCAATCTTCATTCCACCAAATTCTCCATCATCATAATCACTCGGGGCAGGCTACAATAGGCCAATCAGTGGCCGCCGTGCCGAGTGGACCCAGCTGGACTCCACCACCCACTAAGAGAATTAAAAAAAGGGGGGAGAGAACACAGTTGAAACTATTACTAAATACAGGAGAAGATGAAGAAACGTGGCCGCAGACTACAAGGCGAAGAGAAAAGTGAAGAGAGCATAGAATTAACATTAAGTTATATTACCGATAAAGAGAAGAAAAAATAGGAAATTATTACTGTTACTTTTAACTGATCAATGTGATCAATGAATGTATAGTTATTGCAAAATAATTTTCCAGAAATGTCTTCTCTGGGATCAATACCAAAATTTCACATCTACAAATCAAAATTGTGTACGTATTTCAAACGATTATACTAAATTATTCATTGATGCATTTCAGGAACATTATGTTATATGGCCCATCCACTTGGGCGATACTGATGTTATTTCAAAAGTGTGCTGTAAAATTATGTGTCCATAGTCTGAAGACTGAATGAATATTTGAAGTTGATGTAACGGTATTCAAGCTGAATATACACGTATATTTTAAACCTTTTGCTGTTTTGTTCCTGTAATTCCTCTGGTCTTTTAATATAAGTTTGTCATTAGAACTGATTACTTGTCACTAATGACATATTCTTTTTATATCGTCAAGTTACATGTCAGTTCTTTGAAGGAAGGCCGATTGACAAAGGAGCCAACAATTGAATGCAAAATGACAGAAGGATATAAGAGCTGTGTTTATAGAAAGAAACGAGGTTTTTACTTTGTACTTTACTTGTACATGAATAACAGTGGAAAACACTTTATTTGAAGGTAAATTAAATTTTGAAAAATGTAATTATATGAATCTGGATTATAGTATCGTCCATAACAAATACATAAGTGCTACTTTTATGAGTATTTTCGTAATATATATATATATATATGTGTAAAATATTGATTAACTGAATGTCCTGCGACACTGACCATATGGCTACTTGACTCCTGAAACAGGATGTACACATTTTGTAGAGTTATGTATTTATGAATCGCGTACTTTTAACATGAATTAATTGCAAAACATGTCTTCATTCGAATATATTTGGGTTTCATTACGAGAATTTTTTCTGTCCTCAGAATGGTTACACGTAGCGTGTTTAGATTAAGTCATTATATCATTACATCTGCAATAATGATGCCATAATGGGGTATAAAATTTGCTTTCATACAAAGAGAAGTCATATAGATCACTTTTGAATTCAAAGACTTTAGTCGTAATTTAACTAATTGCATAAGCATTCAGCAAGAAGTGTCACTACACAACTTCATATATTCTGCTGGAGACACAGAAAATATGTTAATTTTTAAAATGGATTTTAAAAATGTCTTTACGTTAAAGTGACAAATTTTATTTTTCTTTTGTATATATTGTCATTTCTTCGAAACGCAATTAAATCCAGTGCCTAACAGCATCGGTATATATAGGACTGACGGCTTTGTCTTGATTTTGGCACAACGCCGACAAGCGGCGTACTTGATCACCTCCGGCACCAACATGATGATCTTCTCGTATTCAGAAATGTTATATTTGGACTAGGCAGCTGTGTGTTTTGAATTTCCATCATCTGTTTGTTATAAAATTTAAAAAAGTACTAATTCTGAAATTATTTAAAGACATAACGATATAGTTCTACTGCAAGCAAACTGTTACTACATTAATTTTCAACTTTTCGAGTTATTTTAACAGCACTCCAGGAAGACAGCATAGTTGGTTGAGGCATTACGTTACAAGACGGAAGGTCGCGGGTTCGATTCCCAATGAAGTCACTGGATTTTTCAATTGACCTCATCCTTCCAGCCGCACTATATCCGTGGGGTCGACTCAGCCTCTAACAGAAATGAGTACCAGGTGTCTTCCTAAGGACGGCCGCGCGTAAGGCTGACAACCTCACCGCCATCTATGAGCCGACTGTCTAGAAAATATGAAAGCCTCGACATCTAACAGACCTATGGGCCTCCACGATCTATCACAAGGAAAGCTTTACCCTTTTTGCAAGTGTTATGAATAGCAGCTCGAAGTTTTAAACAGAATATTGGAATCTAATTTGAATTGTCGCGAGATTTGCAGGTTTAACTCTTTGACTAATATATACGTATTCCATGAGAAATAGACATGTTTGTAACTACAAAATAAGGCACTAAAATAATAGCATCGATTTTCATTTTAGACATATTATTAAAATGAGCAATACAATTAACACTTGTCCAGTGTTTCGGTATGTTTAATCGAGAAGGGTGTGTTAAACAAATCCGCGTTGTAAAAATGTAATACGTTATGGGTTAAATGGGGATACGTGGCTGCCGCCGCAGTATCATTAAAATTAGGTTGCAAGCCCTGTTTCCTCAATGTTAATGTTGCTATTGTAAGGTACACTTTTCTCCGCAGCTACACATTCTACATTGCTAAATTTGGTACAAAATATTTGTGAGATTTTTGTGCCTACGGACTTCTTCTTTCTTAGCAATATGCTTCTAAACAGATTGCTTATGTGGGATCTGAGGCGCTCACTGCGGTTGTTATGAAGAGCACTGTCTTCTGGGATACACCTCCCTGTAGTCCGTTGAAAGCCAACCGAAATTTCGGAGCTCTTCTTGTCACCTGTTTTCACGCTGGTATTTTGTTCCGCTCATTCGATCCTGAAGATGAAGGCTATATGTTCCTCCGAAACGTCGATTGACTTTCAAGGGATTGTGCGGCATTATATTCCAGAAGACGGTACTCTTCATATTCCTTACTATTTCTCTTCTCAGAGAAAATATTTTTTAAAATATTTTTCATAGAAAAATATTTAATAACTTCAATACTTTATGTACTAGACGTATAAGAAAATGTAATTAAGGACTTAAAATCTATAAATACTTCTGCACCAAATTTCAGGACTGTGTAGTGTGTACGTTTTCATAAAAATGTACCTTAATATGACAAAATTAACATTGTCGAAATCAGGCCTATTGTGTGTGTACACAGGTACACACACCGAAGAATGGTCCTGCCTATATGCTGAATGTTTTAGATTTTTATAAGCACCAAACCCTATAACTTGAACCGCATAACTTTAGCCAACGGAGCGTCATGAAACTTCAATATTCTGACACCTCCTTGGCCCTTATATTCCAGGACTGTCAGTAGGTTGTGACGTAGATCATTGCTTCGGCAAAAGGATAATTGAATTGGATGCGGCCGGGAGCAGACTGCTTATAAACCTAATAGAATTGTCCGCATTTTGCAAACAACGATCGGAATTTGTTCCAGCCTATACAAACAGCCCCTCGTTGGACAAATACGCGATAGACAAAAGTTTAATATACACATAACTCATTAATTTAATAAGAATATTACTGGCTCCTGGGAAGTGTCGAGGCGAGTTCTGGTAGAAGTGTACATACGTTCCGGACGAATATCCTGCCTCCACTTTCAGGGCAAAAGTTATATTCTACTGTGAGAATGAGGCACCACCGTAACGTCAATATATTTCTACCAGACTACATGGGGTAACATACTCTAAGACAGGAATCTTCATAGTCTCCGCGTGAGAACCTCAAATCTCATATCTAATTACAGCATTAAATTTCCATAAAGTTACGCTGGTATTTAACACCAGTTTATCGGCATTATGCTGCAAAACACTTTGATTAAAAGGTAAGCTGTAATATTAAAAATGTCGTTTATTCATTGGTAGATCTATAATACTCAGGATTGCTGAGTTTTCGGATCTTCTCCATCGTCAGGTATTCTAAAGAACACAACGTTTCGGAAAAAGGGTCTGTTTCCATTCTCAAGTGAATGGGACGGGAGACGCTCTGTTGAGTCCTTCTGGAGGAGTCAACCTCAATCAGTGAAGGATGGAAACAGATTCAGTTTCCGGAACTTTGTTTTCTTTAGAATACCGCAAAACGGATGAAGCCCAAAACCAGTAATCTGTTTTTAATTATATTCACATCTTAATGCACAGAGGTTAACAGTTCCTTGTATTTATAAAAAAACCAGAAGGTATTTCGTATTTGTGTAAATAATATAGTAACACTGTACTGGACTCAGCAACCACGGGATTGCCATACTATTCTTAGCCTTGTTGCTGACATCACAGTCTGTCAGCATACAGTCAGGAGACGCTGAGGAGATAATGATGGCTTTACAGCGACGTTTCGAATGTGACTGCATCTGTATGCAAAGTGATCAACATGACGGTAAGTCAAATTTCTGAGCTTATTTTACGATATAATGAGATTACGGAGGACATTAACGCTATTTCAAATATATAAGAAATGTTGTTTCTTATTTTTACAACAGATATCAAGAACAGTTTATGTGAAATATATAAAGAGAGGTTGATATTTAAGAGCTATGTTAAGACCATAGAAAAGTACCCAGGTAACACGTCATTATTTTCCTGGTGCATCCATCCGCTGTACGTGTTTTATAGTAATGATTCAGGACAGTGGAGACGATTCGTAAGAGTACGTTCAGAATATATTTTTGTATTCTTTTGTTATACATGAATACATGTTGCTTTATTTTATAATTTTGTGACAAATTTCTGCTTCGTGTTTTCTTCTAGTTCTTCTCGAAAGTAAATTTCTCGCAAGCTGTATGGCTGATTTTTCTGGACAGCAATTCCGTATTGGTTGATTTATTAGCGTCTGTGGATATTCCTTTCGACTGCAAGTTCCTGGTCGCTCGTCAGGAAGAAGCCCACGTGATAAACTTTGTAGAAGTATATCGTGTGGGCACTGGACGTCCTATTCAGACATACTGGTTTGGTAACTGGACTCCAAATGGCGGCCTCGCTTGGCCAAAATTGGGTTTTTACGAAAGAAGAAACAACCTTCAAAGGCTAGTTCTCAAAGCAACCGTTAGAGAGGTAAAGGTTTCCTTTCACACTAAAACTAGTTTGTACTTTCTTTTCCCTATGTGTGTAAAGTGAAAACATAAAGGGGAGTCTTGTCCGTCCGCATGTTTCGCCTATGAAGTTAGTGGAATTCCAACTAAAGTTTTGAAATTGGGGTTTCACACTAAAAGCCGAAGGAAAAATATAATTTTATTCGAGTAGGCAGCAGTATTAAATTTTAAAAACTTCATTCTGTGAAGAAAGACCCAAATCCAGTTTTATCAAACCCCTCATAAACTACTCGTACTTGTCGAAAACTATTAGTATGGAACATTATATATAACATTTTTATTGCTAGTGGGGTGGGACTAAGTCCCTTGTACTGCGCCACTTCTGGCCTATTGTACCAGCCCCAGATGATAGGTGAGGGTGATTGTGGAGCAATTGGTGGAATGAAGACTGGCAGAGGAAACCGAAGTACTCGGAGAACACCTGCCCCAGTGCCACTTTGTCCACCACAAATCCCACTTGACCAGACCCCTGATCGAACCCGGGCCTCCGCGGTGGGAAGCCAGCGACTAACCGCTTGAGCTATGGCGCGGCCGAAATATAACTTACTTACTTATGGAGCTGAGCCCTTCTTGAGTAAAGCCAAATTTGCAGCTACTCAAGAATTTCCCAGCATTTTATGGAACCCGAAGGTTCATTACCATGTTCACAAGTGCCCTCCACTGGTCCCTGTCCTGAGCCAGATCAATCCAATCCATACCATCCCATCCTATCTAAGATCCATTTTAATATTGCCCACCCACTTACCCCTTCGCAGTGGTCTCTTTCCTTCTGGCTTTCCCATAAATATCCTATATGCATTCCTTTTCTCCCCTATTCGTGCTACATGCCCTGCCCACCTCATCCTTCTTGACTTGATCATTCTAATTATACTTGCAAAAGAGTACAAGTTATGAAGCTCCTCGTAATGCAGTTTTCTCCAAACTCCTGTCACTTCATTCCTCTTCGGTCCAAATATTCTCCTCAACGCTCTCTTCTCAGACACCCTCAGTCTCTGTTCCTCCATTAATGTCAGAGACCAAGTTTCACACCCATACATAACCACAGGCAAATTGTTATGTTTTTGGACAGCAGACGAGAAGACAGAAGGTTCTGGACTGAATGGTAGCAAGCATTACCCGAGTTCAATCGCCTCTTAATTTCCTCCTGAATCAGGTTTTGATTTGTTATCGTCGTTCTCAAATATCTGAATTGTGCCACAGTTTCAAAACATATGTTACCCACTTTTATATCATGATATTGCCCTGCATTTTGGTGACGAGAGAGCAACATATACTTAGTTTTCTCTGTGTTTACTTCTAGGCCAACCTCCTTACTTACGTCAATTAAAGTTTGTGTTTTTCTTTATGTTATCTATATTATCACCCAGTAGATTCACATCATCGGCATGTAAACCGCAGGAGAAATCTACACTTGTATGTGGAAGAATTTTTGGTAAGGTAATTATTCATAGCGTAGTCAGTATTGAGATTGCCTACGGGCTGGACAACCAAGGGGTAGGATTTCGAGTCCAGGTATGGTCAAGAATTGTCTCTTCTCCACGTCGTCCAGACCGCCTCTGGGGTTCGCCCAACCTCCTATCCAATAGGTACCGGGGACTCTTTCCCCGGGGGTAAAGCGGCCGGGGCGTAAAGCAGACCACTCACCTCCAACTAGTGCTGAGGTCAAGAAAATATACATCTATACACCCACTCCACCATACGCCTTCATGGTGTAGTGCTTAATTAGTTAATGGAACAACTTTGCCTTTTTTTACCTTTCCGCTAGGATTTACTGGATACGAAGCCAAGAAGAGAGTATAAGAAAAATATGTGTAGCTCTTCATTATTGCAGGATTTCCATTTTTGATTAAATTGCACAATTATTGTTGCAAGAAATTTAGTATCCCCAAAATTATTTCTTTTTACAGGGGTTCTTCGAGGGAGAATTATATTCAAAGGAAAGAGGTAGAGATTATTTCTTCAGCCAAGTCTGGTATATTTTATCCCAACGCATTAACTTCACGTAAGTATAATTTTGAACATGTTTATAAGCTAACAGGCCTAAATACGCATAATGTATATGTCATATTATTAAAATCCTTGCCGATCGTGAAACTTTCTTAATTAGTAGGCCGTGCCATAGTTCAGGCGGTTAGTCGCTGGCTTCCCTCTGCGGTGGCCCGGGTTAGAGCCCAGGTCAGGTCATGTGGGATTTGTGGTGGGCAAAGTACCACTGTGGCAGGTTTTCTCCGAGTATTTACGTTTCCCCTGCCAAGTCTCATTCCACCGACTGCTCAACACTCACCATCTATCATCCGGGGGTGGTACAATCAGCCATTTAGTGGCCGACGTACCAAGTGAACTCAGTCTCACCACACCCCAAGGAAGTAAAAAGAAAATTGAATAATTAGTATCCTGTATCTACTTCGGCTTCAGGATTTCACCCGGGCTATCATAAGACTTTTCGTGATTTATTCAGTCTAATCAGGAAAATTCCGTAATGATATCGTAAAATAGATCACCATCACCTTCCCATTAAATTATCAATTCTTAGCTCTCGCAGATGGTTCGTGCTGTTTGGCCTATGCACTGCAGCTTGGAACTGGCACAGGTGTCCGCAAACAGGGACTAGCTCTATCGAATGGCCCCCACTGACTAGGTTTTACCTGAAGACGAATACAGAATCCAATCTCCGAAACGTTGTGTTTTGAAAAATAAACAGGGCGGTTTTTAGATAAAGACAGGACGATGGATAATATCCAAGAACATAATATTTATAGTATTGTACAATCGTCGCAGACTTTTATATCTTATCATTGTAGTTGTTTGAATGCTTTATGTTTCAGTCCAGACTACGTGTCCTCCTCGTCAGGAGGCAATGGTATTCGCCTACAAAACAACACATGGACCGGATTGGTAGGGATGTTGCAATCCGGGGAAGCACACCTCACTGCCGAGGGTCTGAGTGTGACCAAATCACGTGAGAGGGAACTAGATTTTATTGCACCAATCTGGACTGAGAGGTGATAACCGACTTACGGATGCTATTCTACTTGGGAAAAGGAACTTTGAGGATTAAGTTTTGTTTTTGCTCCTGTGACTGCGTGTATTATACACGCAGTCACAGGAGCAAGACACAACATAAAGCACAATCCACATACGATAATAGAAAGAGTGCTCCGACAGAAGAGATTAGAGGTGACTCGAGAAGTGAGATACGACGTAGGAAAAATCCTGAACAATTTTAATATTTCTAATATTTGATATTTGTCGGTATATATGATAAATATATATTTTAATTATTTTAATATGAAGACAAGGCATGCAGTGAACTAGTTTGACGTTAATCGAATAAGCACCTGAAGATGGCACTTTTGTGCCGAAACATGTAGTGCGGGAAAAGGAGTGAGGTAGATAAGTGTATGCACTAAAAGACGGTGAAATAAATCATGGACCTAAATCAGTGCAACAGGACGCTAAAATATAACAAGACTGTTATCTTACATAATACACCCGTAATTATGGAAATCTTGAAATATTCATTTCAGAAAACTTCCTTTCATAAAAGCGTCCACTGTCTACGAGTATTCATGGAGTAACATCCTCCAGCCTTTTAGTTGTCAGCTCTGGATGACCTTGATCCTCACGGCATTGCTGCTGTCCATAGGCTTTTGGCTCATTAACTACGTCTCGTGTCACTTTGTGGACAAAATGGACGACCCGTCTTCAAGTTACACGTATTTTAATTCCTTATTCCATGTCTTAGGAAACTTTTTATGCCAAAGTAAGTATTTTATATGAAGATAACCAACTAGCTTTATGGTACAACATTTTTATTAAAAATGTATAAACAAACAGATTAAGCATATCAAGAGATTGACATGAAGAGTTCTGCTTGTCACTTACTTTCACGCTGGTCTCTTCCCTTGGCTTATTCTTCGACTATGAATATGGAGACGACATATTATTCCGAAACGTCAGTTGACTCTCAAAGGACTACACGGAGCTATATCCCAGTAGATAGAACTCTCACAGTTGTGAGAAGCTCAAATCCTGAAAGCAATTGACATATCGGATTTTGTGTAACCGGAAATTCGTTCCCTCCACCGCTGCCTTGGGAGACGTAAAAGGCTAAGCAACGGGACCCTGGTGTCTGGTGGTCATCTGGGCAAGCCTGTCACTGGGGGATATAAATACAGACATCGGAACCTCCAGGTTGGGTGTTGGACCCAGGGCTTAGGATCTTGCTCTGTAAAAAACTTATTGCTGCGAAATCCAAAGGAGTAAAAACTAGATTTCATCTCGCAGAATCTTTTAAGGGATTCATTGGCTTAGAAAGGGATGTTTTGCCAGTGATGATAATGAAAATTATTCACCATATTCATAAATCCTCACCACTGCGCAATGTCTTGAACCATTTTAATCTATGAAGAAAGCAGTCTTCTGGGATGTGGCACCGTGTAGATGTGGTGTTAGCCGACGTTTTGGAGGAACGTATCGCCTCAATCTTCATGGTAGAAAGAAAAATAAGAAAATCAGCAAGCGAAGAGACCGTGAGAACAGGTACAAGTAGACTGGTGTTGGAAATAAACACAGTTATATGGGAGCAATGAATTTTAATCTAATTCACATCCTCAGTTCCTATTATTTTAAGATTCGATCCTTTCCCATCTATGTCTAGATTTCTCGCATTCTCTCTTCAGTTTTAATTTCCAACAAATATTTTATATACATTTCTGATTTCCGCCAATTTATATTATTCCGTTACGTAATGAAAGAAACTGTAAAACACGGCGTATAATGAAATTAGTGACATTTAGTTCTAGAGCAAGCCGTTTGTTTCAGGTCAGACCTCCACTCTTGCATCTCCTTCTAGTCGGATTCTAAGTTTGGCAACGAACTGGGCCTCTGTTGTCATTCTTGCTGGATTCTCCGCATCCTTCGTCTCCTACCTGACTGTCAGACATCCTGTGATTCCCTTCAACACACTTCCCGAACTCCTGGAGAAAGGAACTTATCGGCTGGGAGTACTTCCGGACTCTTCCCTTATGCCATATTTCCAGGTGGGTATGACATGATGCTCGCATAGCAAGAGGCTTATTTCATACGTCAAGGGCAAACTTAAGCAGCTTTTTAACTTTCGTATCTTAGGATATGACATGATGATCGCGTAGCAAGAGGCTTATTTCATACGTCAGGGGCAAACTTAAGCAGCTTTTTAACTTTCGTATCTTAGGGCATGACATGATGCTCGCATAGCAAGAGGCTTATTTCATACGTCAAGGGCAAACTTAAGCAGCTTTTTAACTTTCGTATCTTAGAACGGATTTCAGATTCTACGAATACCTAATTAAATGGACTTGCAGATCATGTTCCGGCATTAGGGAAATGCTTAGTTCAAACCTCATCAGAGACATCGGGGTGCGAACACTCTTTCAAAAATGAATCTGAAATTTTGTAGATTTAAAAACATATAAATTATAAATCACATACAGTCTTAAATTTCT
Source organism: Cryptotermes secundus (assembly GCF_002891405.2). NCBI lineage: Eukaryota > Metazoa > Arthropoda > Insecta > Blattodea > Kalotermitidae > Cryptotermes > Cryptotermes secundus. The sequence goes on along the minus strand of NW_019720719.1, from coordinate 26,699 downwards.
GGAATTAGTCCTACCTAGATAAATAATGTCTTGATTAAAAAGTGTACATAACCAACTATCTCCATGGAACTGAACCCTTCGTTGAGAGCCGCCAGTCACTCAGCTACTAAAGAATTTCACAAAATTTTGTGGAACCCGAAGTTTCATTATCGTGTTCACAACAACCATCCACTGGTTCCTATCCTAAACTAGATCAATCCAACCCAAATCACCCCATTTCATTTCTCTGAGACAGATTTTAATACTACCCTGCTGCTTACATCTAGATCTTTCCGGTGGTCTTTTTCCTTCTAGCTTCCCCACAAAATTCCTATATATAGTCGTCTTCTCCCCATGTGTGCTACATGCTCTGCCCATTTCACCCTCCTTGGTTTGATCATTCTATTTTTACTTGGCGAAGAGTATAAATTATGAAGCTCCTGATAACTAATTGAAATAAATTCTTTTAAATATTTTATGTTTTATATTTAAGCTTTCGTACCGATTCGTAGACCAATATTTTTTTGTTTTCGGTTTCTCAAAATTAGCACTAACAACAATTCTCAATTTTTATCTTTACAAGTAATATAACCTGCAAAAATTATGAAGATTAATGGCTCCGTCTTCAGGGTAGAAGATGTAGGCAGTACTTCCATCCGAAATATCAGTACACATCTACCGGAAAACACCGTGTCATAGCTCACAGTAAACGTCATCAGAAACTCACAATTAAAGTGCAAATTTTACAGGTCTATTCCCTTGCAAGTTCTACAAATCCAAGGCGTTTGCTACTGTGGTATCTTCTACTTACCAAATGGCTTTTACATTCTTAGAACATTTTTACTACGTATTATCGATTAAAAATTACTGGAAATAAGCAACAGGTAAAATGATGCAAATATAGTTTCTATGATCAGTATTTTAAAGCAAAATTAACATTCTGTTGACAGAGAGCCAGAGATCCAGTATTGACTCAACTGTATAAGAAGGCCATTGAACCATATAAGGACTCTACACCAGTGTCAAGTTTGGAAGGGCTCCTGCGAGCGTGCAACGACTCGCATTATGCTTTCATGTATTCTGCAGACTCCTTTGGCAAGCACGCAACGGATGTGACGTGTCAGCTGACGCAGGTGTCGCATGCGCAGATCGAGACGCTGAAAAGCATGGCGACAGTGAAGGGCAGCCCGTACTTAGGCTTGTTCAGGCACATGTAAGTCACCCTTAAGGCAGTGGGAGAGGGATCCGAAGGTGGAAGCGAGACTACTTCTACCTAATCGTGTTATGTTGCAGAACGGGAAAGATGCGGGAGAGCGGAATTATCCGGAAAATTCTTCTGCGCGCTTCCATGAAGATGCCGGAAATTGATGCCCCTCTCCTCATCGTGGACTTCAAATCTGTACAACCCATATTCTTCATACTCACACTAGGAACAGTTGTGGCTCCTGCTCTTCTGATGTTTGAATTAATTCTCCATCGAATGTCAGAAATTAAATTTAAAAGTCACAAGTCAGGAGGGTTACGTTGTCCTTGTGCTCAATTAAGCACCACATCATGAAGACTTAGAGGGAAGCGGAAATAGGGGTGATAGGCCTAGTTCCACGAATTATTAATCTCGGTGCTAGATGGAGGTAAGTGGTCAGTTTCACGCCCCGGTCGCTTTTTCCCCTGTGATATCTCCAATTAGCCGCTGGATATGAGGCTCGGTGGATCCAGAAGTGATCTGGTCGCTGTGAAAATAGATAAATATCTGTCCCTGCCGAGAATTGAAGGAGGATTTCTCGGTCGTCCAGCCAATAACCTAGTCGCTGTAACGACTAAGCTCTCTCGACCCCTTATGTAGGGTACATAATACGATAATTTAAAATGAGATTTGGATGCACTATAGGAGTTCATCTGAAGCCTTTCAAAGTTGAATTGAGGCCTTCCATTAGGTTGATGGATAATGTTCTCATTACTATAGTATTCTTGTATGAACTCACTTTCTAGCTATTTTTCAGCTACTATAGATCTTCCAAGTAATGAACTGAACGTTTCATCAGTGGTACAGAATTCTGTTGTCAACTGTACAGAAATCTGTTGTAAACTGAATATAGCATATTTGTGCGTTTCATATGATTCTGAGAATCGCAAGTAATTATTCCCTAAAAAAATATTTAGCGGCTGATCTTAGTAATTGAGATATTGATCGTTTTCCGTGACATACTCACTCAAGGAGCTGAGCCATTCTTGAGAAGCTGCAAGTTGTGCAGCCACTCAAGAACTTCCCAGCATTTTATGGATGATCTAACTGAGGACAGAAATCAGTGGAGGGCTCTTGTGAACACGGCAATGAACATTCGGGTTCCATGAAATGCTGGGAAGTTCTTGAGTGCCTGCACAACTGGTGGCTTCCCAAGAAGGACTCAGCTCCATGAGTGAATTTAGTTGCCATGATTAGGATTGAACAGTAAACAACCTACATCACAATCACATGGCTATTTTGAACTTCACTAGCCACAAGACACAGTACATAATTAACAAGCTACTGGCTTGGACAGCAGTGGCTGCTGAGTGGCTGCACAATTGGTGGCTTCTCAAAAAGGGCTCAGCTCCACGAGTGAGTGAGTTCCACAATTAACTCTTAGAATGTTGTCTTGATCATTCTAATTATACTTGAAGAAGAGTACAAGTTATGAAGTTCCTCATTGTGCAGTTTTCTCCAGCCTCCTGTCCCTTGTCACCACGGTATGGCGCGTCCTCAGGTTGCTGATGGAGGAGACGCCCTCCAGGTATGGAGGGTAGCAGCGAATATATTTAATAAGCAGTCGCGGACAGCCGAAATGGGGTGGTCCTTCAGCTGGGGGGGGGTTGGGTGTGAGGCTAACAGCTGCTCACCAGATAAGATAAGCTTGTTCTGAAAGATCACAAGAAGCCTCGGACTTGGACGGATTTCTTAGATAAATGACCTAAGCGAAAGAAACTGGATATGAGCTTTGGTGGAATGTTAGAAGTATGTATAGGGCAGGTTGGCTCAGGACAGTGGCGGAAGAAATCTCAAAATATAAGTTAGATTTAGTGGGTGTACAGGTCATGTGGGGCGGAGGATGGCACTGAGTTAATTGTGGAAAGTCAACATAATTTGAGCCCGGTTATTCCCAGAATATTTCTATAATAACTATCAAAATCAACTGCACGGTTATAATACGCGGAATATGTCGCTGATATTTTAACGGATCTTAAACACGAGTTTCTGTTACAACTTTCTTGCTTCCAGAAAAACTTGCAGGCTTATTACGTCACAAGCACACTGAACCTCCGTGCGACCTCAGTCGCTACAGATATCAGTTTAAATATCAAAATCGCCGTGTTACAGTAACTGCAGATATATAGGAGCAGTTCTTTCTTTCAGTTCAGTTATAAGTTAAAAAATGGTAAAGTTGCTCTTGTGCTTAACTAAATAAGCACTACTCCATGAAAGCGTATGGAGGAGCGGATATATAGATCCACATTTTCTTCGCCTGAGTACTAGCTTGAAGTGAGTGGTCAGCTTCACACCCTGGCCGATTTACCTCCAGAGAAAGAACCCCCAGTACCCATTAGATAGGAGGTTGCATGGACCCCAGAACCGGTCTGGACGACATGGAGAAAAGAAAATTCTTTACCCTACCGGGATTCGAACTCCGACCCCTCAGTCGTCCAGCCTGCACCCAATCGCTATACCGACTACGCTATCCAGGATCATCCAGTTCAGTTATAGGGTTGAAATTATTTACGCAAACGTGTGCGAGTACTGAAACTGGTGGTTTGAATCTTTTATAGCCTTCTTAATTTTGTGAGAATTTCTGGATATCTGAAACAAATAACACATTATTTGATGGTCTCTTTGTCTTTAACATCCTTAATGACCTTATTTACTCCGAATATGTTTCGTAAACTCACCACTGATACATGTCAGAGGTTCAGAAAACTTAAAAGTGATATGCTCGGAGTTCTGTTTAAACACTTGAAAGAAATTGCAGAGAAAATGAATGTGTGGTTCATTGTCGTAATGACTTTTAAGCTTAGGTGTATATTTTTTATCCAGAGTCCTTGCAAGTACATCGACTTGGGCAAGAAACATGGATGAGTGCTCTTACTGTGTTTGCAGCCTGGCATTGCTCTCATGATAAGGCCAGACAAACGCTTCTTATCGTCCATGAACAAATGGTAAAAAATATACTCCTCTGGCAATAACGTCACAGAGAAGTTTATTCATTAATAAAAGAATTATTAATTTTAATATATTTTATATTACAAATACAAGTACATTCCTAGTGGAGGTGGCAGTAGTTCATTGTCACCTAGACAACCAAGAAATTGTGGTCCCGCAGGCAACAGAGAGGATCAAACAATGTCTTTAAAAGATCCGCTCTTCATACATAGTTTCATTAACATCATCATCATCAGTACTACTACCACCACCATCATTATCATTGGGTCGACACTCCTGTGTGGACCCTGGTATTTTTCAGAGTCTTCAGCCAGTCATCTCTATTCATATTCACATTCCTCCAGTTCCTCTGTCCCAGGGCCCTGATATCCTGGATCACACCAACTTCCCATCTCAGCTTGGGCCTTCCAATTCTCTTAGTCCCTTCAGGTCTGGTATCAAACATATTCCTGACTGCCATACTATTTTCCAAACATATAAAACGTCCAGCTCAAACTGCTTATGTTTATATATTTAGTAATAACTGGTTCATTAAATGGCTTATGCAATTCATGCTTATATATCTTCCTCCATATACACTTATCCTGCACTGCTCCAAAAACGCATATCAGAAATCTTCTTTCAAATAGACATAATGACCTTTCGTCTGCCTTGGATTGCAAATAGCACATGTCAAGAAATTTTGAAATACTATTTATACGGGAGAGGCCTTTTATTAAATATCGAAATATCGGCTGACGGCTGACTCAGTCTCTATAGGATCACACCTTAGGGGGTGTCAAGTTGAAAAGAACTCACATAACACGGAGTGTTCAATACTGACTAAATATCAGATGTGCCCTAAACACTAAACCAAAATAGTCCGTGTCTTAACACATGAAATTTCATTTTTTCACCACACTGAGGCGTTGAGCAGAAAAATTTGACACGGAACATTATTGACACAGCACAATCATGTATCAATGACATCTGCCCTTTTCACGAATGTCGACCAGAAGTATCATGAGAAAAATGAGGGCAATGCAGGTGATATTCTCGGAGATATTTAGAAACAGTTGCGGCTGTTATGTTTTTCCTACCATTCATCATTCGCGACAAATATTTTCCCGCATGACACACGTATCCAGTTGTCATCAAGAACAGAACGACATAAGCTTGTAAAGTGACGGATGCTTCCTGTACACTGTTCACACGGTCGCGGACAATATTCTGCAGTAAATCCACTGTGTAGTCATATTTTGTGTTAGGAAATTAGTTGTATTATACTCTCCAATGGCGCTGGAACTGAGTACGGAACTTGAACTTGGTTATCTATGTCTAGTTCATGGCAGGATGCCAGTGCCTCATAAGAATTACAAGTGATCACAGTTTGGTTTCAACATTAGTTTCCTGAGGCAACATATAGTTTACATAATACAATGATTAGGCTTAGCGCATTAGACTTTTTGTATTAACATGAACTACCTTCACTCCTCGAGTATCTAGTTANTAATGTTGTATTTTAGCGTCCTGTTGCACTGATTTTCATCCATGAGTGTTGTAGGAAGGGAAGAAGGGAAGCTAAGAAGGGAATACACATCACAAGACACGGTTTACACAGAATATAAGAAAAACGATCCCATAATGGAAGAACCACACGCAAGTTTTAATTAAGACACATAAGATGAATAATCTTAACAAGTTTTAGTGTGTGTAAATTTATTATAGTTGACAAATACGCACTTTTTAAATACTTTTTAAATAATTTTATAAAGGCAAGCAATGAAATAGATTAACGTAATTAGGGCACCTGATCATGGCATTATGTTGCCGAAACATGTCGTGAAGTAACAGGCGAAATTAAGTGCACTACAAGACGGCTACTGTATACACATCATGGATTAGCGCATTAGACTTTCTGTTTTAACATGAACTACCTTCACTCCTCGAGAATCTAGTTCAATTCCAATGAGTTTATTTGCATTTAGATCTAAAAATAACACTTTACAAATTGCAGAGTTTGCTTAGAGAAAAAAGAAATAGGCGATTTTGTACCATGAACATTGATGGATGTGCAAGAAAGAAATTATATCCGCGAAGGACTCCAAAAACGACGAAAATTTTACGATAGTCGATCCTGAGTTCCGGTGCTGCGTAAAGTAACATTATGCTAGGGAGTCAGTAATGGGTCGTAAATATTATTGTAGGTATGATAAATAAAAGCAGGACTTTGTTCGTAGGTCACAGCATGAAGGGCCTGTTACTGATCTTCCTCATACGGTCCTGTGCAGGTTTCAACAAAGAACAAAATTTTGTCGACATTGTTGTTGCCGTGAAGCATTACTTCCGCTCAGGGTGTGTTTACTTCTTGTATGATGAAGAGCATGGTGAGTGCAAGCACCAGAAACAAAACATTTGTTTATGGTGCTTCTGACTTTTTCTCCCCTTGGCACTACAGCTCCAGTGGGCCTAGGCCTACCTCCATGAACTTCTCCGTTCACTTCGGCTTTTCTAGATCTTACACATTCGGTAGGACTCCTTGGGCGGGTGATCAGCTCGTCGCAAGGCCTCTACCTGTACACAAACACAAAAAAACGCACACACACACAAACTAAACATCCATGCTCTGAGTGGGATTCGAACCCACGATCCCGGTTTCCAAGCGAGCGAAGACAGTGCATGCCTTAGACCGTTCGGCTACCGTGACCGGCCGTGCTTCCGACTTGATTAATAAAATTCTTATTTTTCACCGAATCCTCAAGCGCAATCGTTCAATGTCTTCTTGTTTCAGAATCGGAGAGCCGTTGGGGCAGATCATATGCCTACACGACCACAAATTTTTGCCATAGCTGTCATTTGTACAATGCTCATTAGATTTGTTGTGCAGCGCTCAATAAATGTTGGGTCAGTGTACCAGTCAAACACAAATTCTACTCTCTGGGCATTTGAGCACAATATCTCAAATGTATATGATATAGCTGTAGTTATCCTGACACAAATTGTCTAGTGATTCAAGTTCTACTTAACGGATCCAGCATATGTCTCCCACCCTCTCACCTGAGAACGGAAACAAATCCAGTTTCTGAAACCTTGTTTTTTTTAGAGTACCGGATTATGGACAAGGTCCAAAATCCCAGTAATCGCAAGTGTTATAAATCATTGTCAGAACTCTTTAGAATTTCTTTGTAAAATTTCGACAGACGCATAATTTTCGAGGTAACATGATTCAATTTAAATACAATATGAAAATACAGTATCTGTTCCCAATAATCACATTTTTCGAGAAAATTATCCGTTGCTCGAAATTTAGCCATGTAATATTGCTCTCTCAATTCTGATCAAAAAATCACGATATGGAACCTGCAGATATGAATTCTGGGACATCCTACACACCCTGGAAATATAAAAATTAATCTAAATATTTAATTTAGTGTAGGATATAACAAAAGAGTGTACAAACGGAAGGACAGCAGAAAGCCGAATGTACCTGACTTCTTCAAGTTTTATAAAATTATAGAATGTCTATATATTATAAAGTGTGCCCAGAAATATAACAGAACAACGATTCCATGATATTTGGAAGTCATGGCCCGGAGTTTGTATAGAATCTGAGTCATAAATTACGAACAATTCGGAGATATTGAGCAATCCAGTTTAAGGATGAACTATCTAATCCAATTATTGTTGGCTGTGAATTGATCTGAGTTTATATTTTATCTCTGCATGTTTTCTTACGAGTCTTTCATTATTTCTTCAAATTACTAAATATATCCTTGTAATTTTTTCAGGGTTGTACCAACACAGAAAGCTTAATACAATTTCAAATTGTTTTTCAAATAAAGGGGTGTCAGTAGGAATAATTTTAATTTCGGCGGCATTACAGTTTTCCGAAACACTTCACTGTAAATACAATCGTCCTGTTTTTATAATTCCTCAGTACGAGAGGAGAATCAGATATTTATTTCAGAAGGTAAGATTATGTTTTCGTCAAATTATTAGCATGGAATTACTCATGTATCAATTAAGATTGTACATATAAACATACATAGTATGTTAAGAGGAATATAAATTGAAATTGACTTTCTCTTTTCCAGTTGGCTGAAGAGATTCAGTTATCTAGCATCATCTGGTTACTGTTTTTAGACACATACTCCATATTCGAGAAGTTCTTTGTTGATATTAACATTCCTTTTGACTGTGAGTTCCTAGTAGTTCTGCGACAAAATGGCCGCATTGTCCTGACAGAAGTTTACCGTATTAGCCAAGGACATCCGCTGCAGACATATCACTTCGGTAACTGGACTGCCAGTAAGGGTCTTATCGGTCCCAATGAGGATTTCTACAAGAGAAGAAACGATCTTCAAGGGCTTGTGTTCAAGACGGGAACTATAAACGTGAGTAAAACTGAACGAACCTCTTTATAATTGAATTAACATTTTAATTAAACAAGCTCCGTAGAAATAAGAAATGGGAATAAAATTGTAGTCTTAAAATCTGAACGGAAGGGACAAAGTAAGAAATGTAGACACTATATATATAGATCTACATGCAAACTAATAAAATAAATATGCCTAATACAGAAATTAGAGAGTCCTACAAATGGGTAACCTGCAGGAACATCTGGTACAGTAAATGGACGAGTGATAGGCTGTGTAAGATTTGAGGTTTTCACGGAAGTGACTATGAAGGATGCCGTCTCCTGGGATGTGGCGCCGTGTAGATCTTGTGTAGTGTAGCCGTCCGCCGACTTACAGTTGCCACGACTGTCGCTCGAGCTTGAGTTCTTTCTCTCAGGGATACGGGTGCTTTGGAGAAGGGAGTGGAACACACTTCGGGGTAAATAAATCCGGGATCTCCAGAACACACCGTGGATGACAGTTTTAATTTAGAATTTCATTAATGATGAATATGTACATTATTCTCCAAGCTAGCCGCTCCGTCCGCCGACTAGCTACCACTACTCTTAAACACTTCTCTCTTCTCTATCTACCATTCAACTACTGTCCTCCTCCGCTCCATATAACCGACTCCTCCTCTTTACAAGTCCCCCAGTTGGCATCAGAAAAACAAGAAAAATAACAAGAGAAATCCAAGGGTCGAGCCCGACATCTGCCCAACATTCGTATTTTTCGAGATGCCCATAAACCTCTGTAGGTCTTCAAGGAATCCAAGACCCCTCCTGGCCGGTCTCGCACACGGTCAGTTCATGGGTTTATGATATACTGAGAGTAAACAGGCGACGTTAGGGACAATAGCGGCACCCTTAGCCTAAGGAGGACAATAGCGGAATTACAACTTGACGGTCCCGGGATGGTATCTCGCCGATGGAGCGTCTCTCATGGTATTAAACTATGCATAAGTAGTTCATACCCTTAATTATATAATTTTGACGAGGGACGTACGGTTACAGTAGACACTAGACCCTCACGGCGCCACATCCCAGAAGACGGCTTTCTTCCAGTAAGAGGCTCTTTTGAAGGCGGTTACAAATGTGGAGAACTGTTCTACCATCTGAGCGACTATCAGGTCCTAAAGAAGGATTCTGTTCCGTAGAATGGCTTAGTTGAAGAATCTTTATAATAAGCACAAAGTTCGGTTTTAATTTGTCATCACCTTAAGCTGCAAAGAACACATGGGCAGCGGGAGCGTATTTAAAGTCACATTGCGACTGACGGTCAGTCAGTCAGTAAGTCTTGGCGTTGAGCCCCATCTGGGCCTCATGAACAGATATTTGGAGCGTGTTTAGTTTAGTTAAGTATTTAATATTGGTCGCGTATTTAGAGAGCTTCTATGCGTAACATATTCATCATACACATAATGAGATGTTAAAGGGTAAAGGCCTAAAGTTGTACGTGTGTTTAATTAATTAAGGACCACGCCATGAAGACGTGAGTCTGAGCGGAAGTATAGCTCCACCATTACTGACCTTGACACCAGATGGAAGTGAGTGGTCAGATTCACCTTCCTGCCGCTTTATCCTCAAGTAAAGTGCCCCCGGTATCCATTAGACCGGAGGCTGGGTGTGCCCCAGTGCCGTCTGGACGTTATGGACTGGACAAGAATCTTGCTTCTATGAGCGGTTGGCTTTTCTTATTAGACTCCATGGAATTTTAATAAGAGCTAAATAAAAATATATGGGCCTACTGACATAATCATTGAAATGATTCATATAAGCTTAGGCCATCTATTGTTTTACTTCCCACTATTTCATGTCATGTTTACTTATTTGAACATAAAGTTACTTACATATATTGTGCATGAATGATAATATTTCGTATCTACTGCTTGCAAGCGCGATATTTCATTTTATTGCCATGATGAAGATAATTAGAAAATGGGATCATAAATATGATTTTAAGAGCCCTAAGAATGTCATATGAAAAATGGCCTACGTCTCACAAAAATTAAGTCTATCAAAATAATCGTATGTTTTATTCGCAGGGAGATATGATAAAAGTAACAAAGGAAGAGAATAACAAACCCATAGAAATAGGTGGAAGTTTTGGAGATATATGGCATGCACTTGAAAGAACGCTGAATTTTTCGTAAGTGTCACATCTGATGAAGAGCTCGTTAAATATAGCAGTAAACACTAGATTAATGTGTCTCTAATTGAAGAGAATAATGGCGTAAGTCGAACATGTCTATTCACCATCTGCCTCGTGTTCTCTGCGTTGGAAGATAAAGAAGCTCAATGTGTCACATTAGTAAATAATAGATAACAATAATCAACAAAACAAAGAACAAACTCCGTGGTTTGAGTCCGCAAGCGAACTATACCGACCGAGCGACCGCTCGGTGCCAACTTTAGCGGATAGAGGGTGTCGCGTGGTCAGCGCAACGAATCCCCACGGCCGTTAATTTCGGTTTTCTAGACCGGAGTCGCTTATTTCCTTCAAATAGCTCCTTAGTTATCCTCACGAGGCTGAGTGGACCTCGTTCCAGAATCACAACTTCTCAGAAAATCTGGTAGCGCCGAGAATCGAACCCGGATCTCTGGATCTGTAGCCAGGAACTCTGATCACTAGACCACAGAGGCGGTCACATAACAATAATCAGATTACTTAAACAGCTTATTAAAGGACAACGTGATACTGCTAAATGTGACTAGGCCCTACGCCCTTAAGGTCTAAGCTAAATGTGGATTGTTTTTAGTGAAATCTTATTAAGCAGTGGCTTATACAATATTTGAAACTTTCACGGAAAATAAATTTGTTAAAATCTTCTTAGGCGATCACCCATAAATCATCAGGACCAACTCTATTCTTGGAGACGGAGGGTATTTCTGTACATCGGAAGCATAGGACACCACGTCACAAAGAGGAAATTTGTCACGAATGAAAAGTTCTGTAGCAGTTTTGTCTCAATTTTACTGTACATTAAAGCTATTTCGCTCATTTGTTTGGCATGTAACATTAAAATCTGGATAAAACAGAAATACAGATTAAAGAATTAAATGTGTATAATTGTCTTCTTTATATGGACTATGTGCGTTGTCTAGAATGTTATTTTAAACATGTTTATAGGATATACATAATATGTAAAATGTGGCAGTCTACACAACAATTCATTCATTCATTTACTCATGGAGCTGAGCCCTTCTTGAGAAGCCGCCAAATGTGTAGCCACTCAAGAGTTTCCCAGCATTTTATTGAACCCGAAGGTTCATTACCGTGTTCACAAGAGCCCTCCACTGGTCCCAATTCTGAGCCAGATAAATCCAATCCATACCATCCCATCCTATCTCTTTAAGATCCATTTTATTATTGTCCACCCACTTACGCTTTGGTCTTCCCAGTGGTTCTTTCCTTTTGGCTTTCCCATAAATATCCTATATGCATTCCTTTTCTCCCTCATTCGTGCTACATGCCCTGCCCATCTCATCCTCCTTGACTTGATCATTCTAATTATACGTACTTGGAGAAGAGTACAAGGTATGAAGCTCCTCATTATGCAGTTTTTTTCCAACCCCCTGCCGCTTCATCCCTCTTCGGTCCAAATATTCTCAACACCCTGTTCTCAAACTCCCTCAGTCTATGTTCCTAGTCTACACAACATATTAAAAAAACAAAGTAGATATTACTGTTGACACACTAGTATCTACTCTGTTTTTTCGGAAATATTTTTGTGTAGACTATGTCGATACAATATTATGTTTTTTTTTTTTGAAAATATTGTTGTGTAGACTGTCCCAATTATATCCAATACATGACACACAACAGGATGCATACAATAAAGATTAAACATGTTCACATTCTTCATAAAGTGGAATTGGGTATACTGTTATATACCGAAAGGAACAGTGAAGAATGCTGAACACCATGTGAAAAAGTAACTTTTCATAAATAACTGGACATGTATTGCGACTCTGAGGTACGGATTTATGAAACTTTGGCTGTTAACTCAACAGTGACACGGCTGATCCCTTGAGAAGGTTTTACACAAATATTTCCCTTCTTTAGCTCAGATTACCACACTCCTGAGGACAACTGGTATGGTTCCTACTCGGACAGTGGCAGTTGGAACGGGTTGGTTGGAATGCTCATGAGAGATGAAGTGCATGTCACCAATGTGGACATGACATGGACTACAGATCGTGGAGATGTTGTTGATTTTATTACTCAGATACATCAAGTCAGGTAATAAAATGAGGCATTAAAATATATACAGAAGTGTCCAAAAAATGTATGCACAATTTAATAGAGGTTATCTATGGACACTTTAAAATTTAACCGAAAAGTATTGTAGGCGCGTAGTGCGATATTCTCTCGAAAAATGGAGCTAGCCATATAAATACCAGAGCCATCTTATAGAATGGCAGGGAAGTCAAATGAAATGGAGGCCAAACCGTTGTTGCTCCAGCAACGAGAGATAATTGACGTTTCTTGTGGGGGGGGGGTTGTATAATAATTATATTAACTTACATGTTTCTATACACCACGGAACTTTGGTAAATACAACTGAAGAAAAGATAGTTTCGACGGAAATTAAAGAGGTCATTTGGAATAATCCTTCATTTTACGAAGATGATTAACATACACGTACTTGGACTCTAGTCTCGATAAGAAAAGCGTCGTCTAATAACCAACTAAAAATAGAACATGAAGAGGTGTATCTTCTTGGATATAACGTCATGTAGTCCATTAAAAGTTAGCCGACGTTTCGAAATAACATCTCGCCTCCATTTTCAGTGTTAAAAAACAAAGCAAGAAAGAAACCAGCACGAAGCAGGTATCAAGCAGAATCTGATGGGCTTACTGAAGATGGAGGCAGCATGTTCCTCAGAAACGTCAGTTAACTTTTAATGAGCTACACTGCGTTATATACCAGAAGACAGCTTCATTGCCACCACAGTAAGAACCTTAACCCTACACTAAAAATACATTTTAATTCCTAATTTATCATTCCCTTCTTGCCTAGGTCCATCTTATCAATATTCAAGATTCTTCGAGGGTTAGGCTGATGTTTCCCTTTTACATTCTTCTCAGATGTAGTGGTCTGTGCTGTGTTTCAGGAGGTACGTGTTTTTCGGGCTGCCCGACTCTGCTGAGCTGGTGTGGCACAGCCTACTCATGCCATTCAGTCCTGCTCTGTGGACGGCTCTACTCCTGTCTCTCCTCGCCTTGTCCGCCCTCTTGTGGCTGGCGACGAAACTGAGCCATCGGTACGGCTCCGAACTTGATGGCAAGGAGCCCACTTTCAGCTTTCTTCAGTCTGTATTCTGTGCATTCAGTGCTTTCTGCTCTCAAGGTAAAAAGACAGTCTTTCTTGCAAGAAATAAAATAATTCTGGTATACAAAGTGGGAATCGGCCCAAGTTCGAAGCCCTGTGTAACTCTTCATAACATACTTTTTCAAGAAGAGGAGTTGTTGGCTCCACCGCTTGTCAGCTATCCGCGACTGCTTATTCAATATATTCACAGCGACACTTCATATCTGGAGGCCGTCTGTTTCATCCGCAACCTGAGGACGCGCAATGCCGTGGAGACAGGGGACCCACTTAGGAGAGGAGTTCGGGGAAACTGCATAATGAGGAACTTCATAATCTGCAAACTTCGACAAATATAATAATAAAGTCTAGGAAAATTAGATGGGCAGAACATGTAGCACGCATGGGGAGAAGTGGGTAAAGCCAGAAGGAAAAAAATCACTAAAAGACACAGACGTAGTTGGGAGGATAACATTAATATGGATTGTATAGAAACAGGATGGGGTGGTACAGATTGGATTTATCTGATCAGGATAGGGACCAGATGACGGTATTTGTGAACACGGTAATGAAACTTCGGGTTCCACAGAATGTTAGGGAACTCTTGAGTATCTGAGCGACTGGCGGCTTCCCAAGTAGGACCCAGTTCGATGTAGTTAGTTACAAAGTACGAAAAGAAGCATATTTCAAACAAAGAAACGGGACATTTAAAACACTCGCAGATGGGGGTGGTGTATTTTAAAGTTGAGAAGCATTAATCATGGCAGGTTTTAATATCACTGCAGAAGTTCATGTATTTGTAACATGCCTTCAAGCAGAATTCACACGTCCAGTTTAAATTATACGGAAGCAGATGCATCCAGTCCATACCAACCCATAATATTTCTCTTAAGGTGCGTCCACATTACTCAGGCTTGTGCTCGTAAGGAGACTCGTCTGGCTTTTACTTGTGCTCGTTAATCTTCGTCCACACTACTTCAGTTACTCGCCAGGCTTCGGCGCGCGAGGATCCGTATATTTACTTGTAGTGTGTATAGGCTGTAGTCGTCTTTAATTTATTGGCTATATTTTTGTTTGTCTCGTGACTTGTCATATCGTCCACATTACTCGCGAGCATAGCGAATCACACGAGCACGAGTAATGCGGACGCGCCTTAAGATCCCTCCTGCTAGTATGCTTCCGCCTACTTCTGTGTCTTCATAGCGACCCCTTTCTTTCAAGCGGAAAATAGTTATGAAGTAAAACTTTTCTACATTTTAGGCAGTTGTTTTCTGAAGTTTTCAGTGCTGTAGGCTGCACAGCTTCGAATTTTTGGGCGAAAATGAACGATAAATTGGAAACATATGGAAATAAGCAGTCGTGAACTAATAGAAGAAAATCTTTTAACTTTCCTGGAGAGACTAAGGAAAACCACGAAAACTTAAGTCAGGGTATCCGGTGCCCCGATAGAATTTCAAATCGAGCACCTCCCGAATACGAAAATAAAAATCGGTGCCGCAGGACCAGCTTGTACGGTCTCTGTACCTTAATTAGCTTTTTCGTCGCTAGTGACTAACTTCTTGAAATAGTACAATAATTTAGAATCATCCTCTATGTTCAGGGCCTGAGACAGCTTTGAGGCGAGCCCCAGGCCAGTCACAAATGCGGACTCCCCACCCCATTCCAAAAGTCGTAGAAACGTGTGGGTATATTTAACACATATTTTAAAATCAGGTTATCATTAATTTATTAAAATCAATTTAAATTACGTAACAGAAACTATTTAGAGTATTTTGAAATTTACATACATTAAACTTATAATACAATAATACAAATACATGTAATATAGTAAACAAATTTTATATTTTGATTTATCTGAGCAATGAAAATGAATATCGCTGAAAGGCCAGGTATAATATGTGAACAATTCAACGAAATGGAGTTCCCACGTTCATGCTCACTTATAATTTTTTGAACTAAATAATATTATACTGCCCCCAGGCCAGATGCCTGGACCAAATGGCCCTACTGCCCCCTATCTGAACGGGCCTGCCTATATTATATTATCTGGAGTAGATGTTAACAAATAACCTCGTAAAATGTAGTGTCAGTGAACCAACGTAAAGGAATATGGAAATCACTTGAAAGAAGCGTGTTCTCTGCAAACAAAGGCAGAATATTTTCCATTCTTTTCCAACAGGTCACAAGGGGACACCATCACTCTTGTCCAGTCGGCTCATATTTCTGACCACTCACCTCACAGCCGTCACCATTCTGACCAGCTATTCTGCGTCTCTCATCTCCTCCATAATGACGCAAGTGTTCGAGCTGCCATTCAATAGCTTTGAAGAGCTCCTTCAAGCTGGAACTTATCGACTGGCTGCAGAACCTTACAGTTCGCAGATCATGTTCTTCAAGGTAATTTTGTTTCGTTCCTTCATTCTTCTTCTCCTACTTTTCCTCTTCCCTCTCAGCAACAATCAATGATCAGGTTTAAAATTATTTCAACTTCAAAATCTTTCTGAGTACTTCGATTCCTCGTCTTCTTCCTCTAGTAGTGTCCATATTTTCCTGCTCTGACCTCAGCCTCCAACTGTAAGTGCAGTATAGGGAGTCCAAGGAGGACCTCAATTGCAGCCGTTGGAGCTGTCCTCATTGCTCCAGTAATACCCCATCAGGCCACCCTTTGCAATTCAGCACGCATGCTTAAAAAAAGTAAAAAGTAAAGCTATCCTTGTAACAGGCCGTGAAGGCCCATAGGGTTGTGAGACGTTGAGGATCCCATATTATCTAGACAATAGGCTCAAAGATGGCGGTAAGGTTGTCAGCCTTACGCGCCGGTCGAGTTTTACTCTCCAGGAAAATTATTTAATTAATTCCAGGTACTGATTTCTGTTAGAGGCTGAGTCGATCCCAGGGCCATAGTGCGGCTGGAAGGATTAGGACAATTTAAAAAAATCCATTGATCTCATCGGGACTTGAAACCACGACCTTCCGGCTTGTAGCATAGTGCCTCAACCAACTACGCTACCACGTGCCCCGCATGCATGCGTAATGGCGTTAATAAGACAACATTATAAACAACAATCTAGAGGCTGCAGTTTTGGTAATACTGTTGGGAGGGATTTAAGAAGTAGCCATTGAGAGATGGCTTCATGGCAGTCGGCTCAGTTTCAAGTGTTATTTACATAAGTACCTTAACAATATCAGAGGCTGCAGTTTTGGTACTACCTATGAGAGGGGTGCATGCAGCACGCCGCTGAGATCTCAGGTGGCATGATATAAATACCGAGTTTCATGACGATCGCTACAGGCGTTCAAAAATTGTTAGCGGGGGATACTCATACAAAAAAAAAAGACAGCAAGGTGATCTCATAAGCGAAATTGTATTTATTTCCGAATAAGCAAAGTAGGCTAACAGTAGAATTCACTGGCAATGAATATTTATTTTTCTTGAAGATGAAAGGCGCGAAACCTATATAGTCAGTAGCGGAAATACATAAACAAAGCATTGATTTACATAAGCCTAAATGGGTAATTGAATAAATGGCTTGATATTGGAGGTGTGCCCCCCATGTTCCCAGCACGCAATTACGATCGGTTCATGTAACTAGTCTTTACGTTTCAGATGTCGCAAAATTCACTTTTAAGAGCAGTTTACGACAAGTGCATCAAACCCATCGAGCATTCCATCCCACCGACACTGTTGGAGAGGATGAGAACGGTCTGTACAGACAGAAAGTACTCCACGATTGCTACAGAAACTGACGTGTTTACACATTCGAATAAATTGAACTGCCTGCTGCAGAAGGTTCCGAACGCCTATATAAAGGGTGTGGTTGCATTTGCAATACAGAAGAAAAGTCCATATCGGACAATATTTAAGCGCACGTAAGTCATTTTCATTTTATATTTTTGCAAGTTTTAAATTTTTATTTGCAACTCACTGAATAGCCAGCCACCTGTACATATTCTCAATTAGAAGAACAGGCCAGCTTTTAGAGTACCCGATTATGTGCTACTAAATACGGCTTGCGTTCATTAAAATCTACCTTCATAAGATAACGTTTTATAATTTCCTTTTCTTTTTATTTTTGTTTACTTTTCAAGAAAAAGTGGATCTAGACATCCACTCTCCAATACGCCTTCGTGGCGTAGTGCTTAATTAGTTAAGCACAAGGACAACTTTACATTTTTATAGATTAGGATCTTCTACAAGCGGTTTGTTCACGCAGCAAAATTTTACATGTTTGTTGCGCTGTTCTATCCAGGATGCATGTCGAGACCACTGTGTCGTCTGGATCTGTCTAAGAAATGTCTAGCGAAGAATTCAAATTACGAAGTCAGAATAGCATATATATTGGGGGGGAAACATATGCATTTTTAAGCACTGAGAATTAGCAAAAGAGTTTGTTTTACTTTATGAGAGGAACATCTATGCATTTTGAAGAAAGCAGTCTTCTGGGATTTGGCACCGTGTATATGTGGTGTTAACCGAAGTTTCGGAGGAACGTATCGCCTCCATCTTCAGGGTAGAAGGAAAAATATAAGAAATCCGCAAGCGAAGAGACCGTGAGAAACGGTCTTTCTTATATTTCTTATATCTTTCCTTCTACCCTAAAATGAAGGTGATACGTTCCTCCAAAACGTCGGTTAACACCACATATACACGGTGCCAAATCCCAGAAGACTGCTTTCTTCATAGTCACCGCCGTGAAAACCTCAAATCTTACATCTGTGCATTTTGTTCAAACATGCAATCCACCAGCTTATAACATTATAATATTTGAACTAAGCCTACACTTAAATGTGGCTGGTTAGTAGCTCTATAATATCTGTGGTTTAGCAGAGAATGGCGATATTTATTAAACCTCACTTTCAACTGGAGAATAAATACAATTTTTACTTTAGTATAGTGCACTAGATGCTCAAGTTATGTGATGCTGACTCGTACACCTTATGTTGCTCTATTAGTATCCAGTTTCTAATGAATAAATTTTGATATTTCAGAGTACATACCCTGCTTCGGATAGGGTTAATTAAGATAGACGAAAATAAAATGAAAAAGGTGGAGCCTGACATTAGCAGTGTGTCACTGAGCCAGGTAACTCCCATCATAGTAGTCCTTGCTTCAGGCACTGCTGTGGCAATCTTTATCGCCGTAGTTGAACGTCTGTTGTTTTGGAAGGCACTGCATTACAAATGCCAAGGCATCAAGAGCAAGATATATCGCAAAAACATTAAACATTTCATTTCTGAATTAAGGTTTCTGAGAATATTTAAGCGAGATCAGTCAGTGAAATAACTGTAACAATGATGAGTAGCAGTCTTGGTCCCAGAACAGTATGGTATAGTTCTCCTTCCTCTGGGTTCCCGAACTGTCAGCTACCAGCAACAGCCAACAGCGACTGAACCCCAGCACTTCTCTGACTGCAAATGCTAACTGGTCCTGGGTTTAACGCCTCGGTACGGACTGAATAGAAAACGTCTGTTCCATTGTTGCTGTGTTCTCTTGTTGGATACATACTTGTTTGGGGAGCCATTACGTAGCGATTGCTGTCGTATAGTTGCTTATTTCACAGTCGTTGTCTAGCAACGGTTCTACATGCTACAATAGTAGAGTACACTATAGTAATGTTTAATACAGTATCGTGCAGTATAGTACAAGTTATAACTTAGTGTTCGTACGATATAGTTCAGCATTATACAGTGTAGTAAATTTCTTTTCCGTGCCAATTCTTAAAAAAAAAACACCTGATTTTCGCAACACTCGGTCAGCAGATGAAGGTGGGGCGTAGGATGCGTATAAGAAAACAATTAAGGTTGTCACTCATCGTGTTAGTGCTAAACGTATGGAAAAGTTAACGTGGTTTTACGACAAAAAGGGTGAAAGGGATTTTCAGTCTCTCAAAGCAAATGAAAGAACGACTTCAGTGCACGGTTTCGGAAATTAAGAGAATTACTCGTTAATAACAAAGGAATATATTAAACCGTACTGAAGTACAGGTATCTACAGCTTTACTGTACTGCTACTATACGTGGCTCCTATAAATGTATTACGAAATAAGAAATAACAGCGCACTCTGATCTTTCAACTGACCTAGTAAACTTTAAGAAAGGCTGCGCCATAGCTCAAGCAGTTAGTCGCTGGCTTCCCATCGCGGCGGCCCCGGTTCGATCCCGGGTCTGGTCAAGTGGGATTTGTGGTGGACGAAGTGGCGCTGGGGCAGGTTTTCTCCGAGTACTTCGGTTTCCCCTGCCAATCTTCATTCCACCAATTGCTCCACAATCATCGTCACCTACCATCTGGGGCTGGTACAATAGGCCAGAAGCGACCGCAGTACAAGGAACTTAGTCCCACCCCACTAGCAATAAAATACTTTATGAACTCAAGCGGTTAGTAGCCAATTTCCCACTGTGGCTGCCAGAGTTCTATCCCAGGTCAGGTCATGTGGGATTTGTGAAAATGGTGGTGGGCTTTCTCCAAATTTTCATTCTAGGCTCATCTACCATCATTATCCACGGCTGAGTGGCCGGAGTCTCACCCCAGTCTATGAATTAAAAATGAAACTTCTAACGAAGAAACTCTGATATTTTTAAGGCAGTATAACTGAATTTTATGGAGTAAATGAGGAAAACCTCGAAAATGATTATTTAGTACAACTACATCTTTGGTACGGATTCATTTTTCCACCACTGTAATCAACACAGACATAATTAAATTTATTGGTGGAAGAAAGTAAAGGTCTGGAATCTGTTGTTTCCACGCTAACTTACCTGTCATGATGCGCAAACGTGTCTCTACTACAGATTTCAAAATACTGTGTCGTGGTTCAATTTTGAAGTATTAAACAAAACCTTTTGTTGAGGATTTCTCTTTAATGCATAAATACATTTACATTTTCAGGTTTACATTTTATTTCTTTATACGTTCTCGTAATCAGTAATTTATATTACAGAGACTTAAGATTCAAAGAACTTACATGAAACTAAATTAACATATTTGTACAGATAAAGGTAATGTCAAAAAGTTTGTTCAATTCAATGAAACTCTGCTCATTATTGTTAATACTTTTATTTCTCTAAACTCCAATATCCTCACGTGTTCCAGACTCGTCAACAAAACTGTTATGTTACCTCCATTCTTGAGTTACCCCTTTCTAAACTAATTTGTGTTATACAGTAAGACATATTGTCAAGTATTCCATATATGTTAAGGAAATGTGTATTTAATTTGTATTCAGTATACCCCTGATGAAATAAATTGTATTATTTACAATGCAAAGACAAGAGGAAGAAAGCGCACCAAAATGTCTTAACTTGGTGATTGCATCAGCACAGGTTACTGCATGTGAGGTGCTCTGCCACTAATGCGCTGCTACTGTTCTCTCCCTGCCTGCTTGCTGCACGTGTCTCTTAAGTCTGATGGCTGCTTCAACTACAAGAACGACTGATAAACCAATACTAAGTGCAAGAATTGCCAGTATTGGTACAACTTCGTCTATATCAGCAGTTGGCTTCGAAGTTTCTAATTTAATTAGCTTATCAGACAGGAAATTTTCCCGAAGATTCCGTAGAATTCCAGCTCATCTCGTCTTCTGTGTGCTGAAAGAAGAAATTTATTTCGTGAACCAACTATTAATCCCTTAATTTAATTTATTTTTATCAATTAACTGACGTAATACACAGGTTTGTTATGGTCTAGGGCATGGAAAAAAATATGAATATAACATTTAAGAAGTCAGAAGTCTAATTGAAACACTGAAAGGAATTGGGACACTATAAGTTATACTAAGTTGGGTTAGGGGAGTTTATATTGAACAAGGAGGTATTTAACCAGCCAAGACTAGGCGCTGCTCAGTTTTTTCAACGGAAATGAGGAAGCTACAGGGGATGAACAAACGGGCTATTTTTCATAAAGGAAACTGGATTAGTAATTGAGACGTGTGGATTTGGTTGTGGTAGGTTATTACTGATACTGAAATGTCAATCATGAGAGATTATGTTGAATATATTTTAGAGTGATGATACACAGGAAGGATTTTATCCAAACTAGAACATGTGCTGAATAGTTGCTTCTATTAGTAGAGCACATGAACATACATTTTATCCAAAAGAAACAAATGGACAGATACAAGCGAATTCGAAAAAACAAATTGCGTAAGTAATTTATTATTTACGTATGAGTTTAAATTACTTAGGGAAAATGTAGCATTGTTTAACTTGTTACATTTAAATAATCTATTTCATATTACTGTTTCCTGTCTTACATAGTAGTCTGCTCTGAGATTTTCCTGCAATTTTATGAATTGTTGATGGTGACAGTTATGGGATTATATCATGAATGAATTCATAATGGTTGATCTTTTATTTTCAGAGGAAAAGCTAACAAAACTTATTACTGAACATTGAGCGTAATTCTGATGTCACATAATACATTGTAAAGTGAACTACATTCATTTTGACCTAATAAAACGGCGCAATAAAACACAGTTATGGACAGGACAACTCACTTGTATGAGAAGAGGCCCTGAAAAGGACTTCGCTTGTTTATTGCCCGGGTTGCAGCTGCCGGAATGAAAGCTTCAGGAACTGCCAGTCACTCGCACTTGAGTGCTTTCAGAAACCCACTGGTGGTGAATACAGGTGCCATGAAGACATAGTGGTCCTGAGAGCAAACCTGGTGTTAGCCCTGTAGGAAGGATTTTGGATGTTCCCCCTGAGGACGGATGAGGCGCACGAACAGCTGAAACGTGCTGGGATTTGTGCTTTCCTATTGCAGAAATCATGTAGAAACTACGCAGAGAGCTCAATAATAGTGGAAGGGTGTGCCCAAATGGACCATACACAAGTTACAAATATACATTTTGTGGTTTTGCATATGGTCACACCATTATTCATGATTTATATTGGTTACAGGTACAAATCTTTTAATGCAGAGAAGACCTCACTATGTACAGTCATAAATTACATTTATTTGGACTCTGTTAAACATTCAATGTAATGAAATATGTTTCAAACAGAATTATTTCTAATTATAAAAGTTACATTCTGTGTCTCACCGTTTCTCATGATCAGCCGATTTAAAGGAAAAAACCGAGTTGGGTCTTAGTTTCTTGTAACGTAGCATAAGGCATCAGATTAGCAGACTCAGCTGATGACATTGTAGAGCATAATTTTTAATTTAACATTTAGTGTCATAGAAATTTCGAAAGATTTGCGCTGAGTTACTATGTTTCACACCAGTTAATGAACGGTAAGGACAAGAGGCTAAATTTCAGCATCATTAAACTGGCGTGTTTGGCTATTTCAAGTATTTCTTTGATGATGTAATAAACCAAACTGTCTCATCTACATGTGAAATTGGGATAGCGGTATGTGCCATTAGAGTTAGTGCCTGGGTTCAATGCCAGGTCAGTTCATGTGACATTTGTGGTAGATGTACTGCCACTGGGGCAGCATTTCTCTCATCTATTATCCATGGTTTGTACAATGGTAATTCACGGTCTACAAGTACATATCAAGGGACGCGGTCCCAACCTATTATATTGTAACATGGATACACATTGCTAGGCAACAGCTTGGTAAACGTCTTCCCGCTTAAGCTCGGGGTAACAAGCTGGAGCAGTAAATTACTAGGCAATGCTTCATTAAACATATTCCGAGGTAACTCAGCCAACGGAATAATCCATTGCTAGACAACGGACTGTTAAAGAAATTTCGTGACAACTAATCATTTGCATGGATTTCCATGGATACGAGCTATCCTATACAAGGAGCTGTGGACTCTTCAAGAAGCATCCGTCAGACAAACATCATTCAAGGCAGTTCAAGCGGTGAGCAGGTATTCTTCGTTGGTCATTCATCACAACGGAAGAGAAGACTCTTGTAGTCCAGATAGGAATGGAATGAGGCGTAGAGAATCAATGATTGTGAGCTGTCATAACTGAGTGTAAATGTAAGGAAGTGCCAGTAGATATAAGAAACTGCGCCACATTCTCATGGGTAGATGGTTTTCAAAACAAATGGACATATTTTCCTTAGAAGTATATCATCTCACTTATTCTTACTTTGGTATTTCAAGATATAAACTTATGTATTGATCCTAAAACAATAACAAATGTTTTTCTTTAATTATTTACTGTTCCTGAAGTACAAATATTTATTGATTTGTGCCTCATTAGATTATGAGAATTATTAATGGCGTTTCCTTATGATATCAGATTCATAGGCTACAACTGGAAGCATGTAACGAGAATTGCGATTAGCATTGAAATATATAATTTTGAAGAGTTATATCTTCTGAGATAGAATGTTGCGGCAGCCTGGTGAAAGTCGACTAATGTTTCAGAGGGCAGTATAGCCTCATTTTCAGGGTTGAAGTGTAAGCGAAGCAAGAAGCAAGAAACCAGAAATTCAGGGGGAAAACTTGAGATGAAGGCGATACATTCCACCGAAACTTCGAACTCTCTCCAAAAGGAATGGCGTACGGGCAAACCCTTGACAGATACCGTCATGAGAATTCCAAATCCAAAATGTACCATAATGTCTTCCCATATTTAGAGCCACTACGCCTAGACAGTAGAGTCGACAGGTATATTCTAGATATCGGCAACACACTCCTCCTTGATTTAGAGACTTCCCCAAGGAATTAACGTTCCACGCCTCAGTAAATTCCCTTCTTATATAATGCTATCACCAGGTTAAAATTAATCTAATCAACATCATCATATTGCCTTCCTTTAAGATCCAGTTTAATTTGATTCTGTCCCTACGAGTATGCCTAGTCTCCTAACTGGTCTCCTCCTTTCATGTATTTGTACAGTGATCTCCTTTATGCATGTTATTTTATCTAAATCATTCTAAAATATTTCAGTGTAAAAACACAAATTTTAAGCAACTTAACTGCATATTTTACTTCAATTATTTGGTTGTTAATTTGTCCTAGGTGAAAATATGCTCTCTAATACTGTGTTCTCAAACACCGTCAACCTATATTACTCTTGACTGAATGACAAAACAAGCTGACAAAATTTTAAGCTACATAACTGCACATTTTTTGCCAGTTGTTTGTTTTTTCTCCTGTGTGAAAATATCTTCTCTAATGCCATGCTCTTAAACACCATCAATCTATATTCCTCTGTACGAATGACAAAAGAAGTCTCAATATCATATAAAGCAACATTAAAATTATAGGAAAGTAGCAAAACTTAAATAACAAAAAGTTTGTAAAAAACTTTAATGCATCAAGGACAGTTGCTGTAGTTGTAAGAAATTTGGATTTTGTATAAAGTGTATTTTACAAATATTGTATATTTATGTATTTTAAAAATAAAACACCCAATGTAATAGTAGTTTCTAAAATTATTGATGTTCCCTCCGATGATGGTCTATAGGGACCAAAACATGTTAGGGTGCTAAGAAGCGAAGTAGTAAAAGCTTCAACAGTCACACTGGACGCAATTGTTTTATCATTTAAAACAGCAAAAATATATTCATTAGTGAGTACTTTATTTGGTATATTATGAATATTTTCAAATGAATTTCATTGGTTACGAAGATTGACAGTACTGACGAATTTGTCTTGAGAGGTGAATTTTGGAGCATTGAAATCAAAGCCTTATTTTGAGGTTCCATCCCAAAACTTAATTTGGGAACATGACAGGTACAAACAATGCTACTCAGGTTAAGTGACAACCAGCTTTTGTTTAGGATTGAATCTTGGGCTCTGAACAACTCTAGCCGCTTATCTAAATCTGAAGGTAATCAATGTTACAAATAATGCTTTGCATACAATAAAGCTATTGTAATATTACAGTAATTGTATAGTAAATAGCGCATGCTGCCTTTGTCAGAAGTTCCATCCGTATTTGCGCCACCATCGAGAAATGCTCATGCCGGTGGAACCTCTAGGGCTATGTCTGTATTGGTTGAACTGTGGCATTTTAATGATGACATCAACTCAGCATCTGGCTCCAGCCTGGATAGAAAATAACGTTTAGAAAGTTCATTTTTGGGGCTACAGGCATATATTGTCAGGAGAAACAAAGCAGCAGTACAAAATTAATGCAAGAAGGCAGCGAACCGCAAAACATTCGTTTCTTTGCTTTCTGTCAAATCTCAGATCCTCGCAAGGGTGGTCATGAAGAGATATCTTCTGGGTTATAAGTCATTCAGTCCAATGAAGGCCAACAAGACATTTCGGAGGACTATATCGCCTCCATCTTCAGGATCCATGAGTAAGTTAAGCAAGAAGCCAGCAGGAAGCAAGAATAAATTCTTGCTTCCTGCTGGCTTGGCTTATATTTTGACCCTGAAGATGAGGGAACACTGCACGGTGTTATATCTCAGCAGACAGAAATCTTCTTTACCTTCACGAATTACCTGAAATGTACCACATGAACATAGGGCCTATAGTGTGACAGTCGTGTATTTCCATCTATAGTCGAGTTTCGCCTTCAAATCTACTCTGTATATTGCACTGAAACTTTGTCTTAGGATTGTAGTTCTCTGGGATGCAAAATCGTGCAGTCTGGTACATTCCACAAGATCGTAATATTGGCATTCACTGCCATAAAAATCTCAGATCTCGTAAAGCTTATACTGGTTGTTTGCTCTAAAGAGGTCAGTGAATGCAGTTGTAACTCGTATCGACCCAACTAAGCACACGTCGAGTGTTCTGACTTTATAACAAGGCTCTTAACACAAAAAGCTGAATCACGTAACTCTTATTGTAACACTTCCACACTTTAAGAGCCAGGATAGCTCAGACGCTATAAAGAACGGCTACAGGCTGGATGGCCTAGGTTCGATTCCCGGCTATGTAAACGTCTTTTACTTCTCCATAGAATCCAGATCATCT
>NW_019720718.1:63120-68889 GCF_002891405.2 Cryptotermes secundus | reverse complement strand
TAGGATTTATAGAATGTAAATAAATTCAATTCAATTCAATTCATTGTACTCCCATTTTTTTCTCCAATATCTGACAATACAAAAAATCTGATCTGTAGATGTTCTGTTACATCAAAACCCACACTGATTATCCCCAATAATTTCATCCATATATGGACTTAACCTTGAAAGATGAATATTGGAAAAAATTTTATATGAAGTTGGTAGCAGTGATATCCCCCGATAATTACTACAGTCAATTTTATCACCCTTCTTGTGAACTGGTAAAATAATAGACTCCTTCTACTGATCAGGCAATGTTTCCTTATGCCAAATAGAAGTAATTAGATTGTGGATCTTAGAAAGTAATATTCTGCCTCCTTCTTGAATAAATTCTGCAGGGAATATGATCACTACCTGTCGATTTATAACATTTCAATTTTGCAATAGCACTTTCAACCTCAAAAGGGCTAGAACAGGTATTAACAGCTCAGCTGTATGGATTTCTGTCTACCTCTCAGCACTGACCCTATATACCCTGCCTTGTGTTAGCTCTAGTAACAGGCGTAAGGATTAAATTTAGGCCTATCTGAGGATGGAGGCAGATTCAAGTGTCCAAAATACTGTCTTAAATAAAAAAAAGCACTACTGTGGATAGTCTCCATAAAGCCCATTTTACGTTATAATTTTCTTGGGTTCATTATGCATACATACTAGGGGGGTATCCACTTATTGCATCAGATACTCAAATTGCAGCAAAGGAAAGTGTGCAAGTAATACTCTAGAGAATTCCTTATCTGATTTTATCTCCATAATTTATAACACATTTTGTGCACTCTTGCAGACTGCATTTGCTAAAGCAGCGTGTTTGGAACTGACGTGTTGGAAAGAAAAGGAACTAACATGAGTGGTGTTCTTTCCATGAGGAAATTCAATGCAAGCACACTCATAAATTTCCTGAAGCTATCTTAACATTAGGGTCATGTAATTTCCTCGTGCTGCACAGTTAAAATTAATTTATCTGATGCAATTTGGTTTCTTGTAGACAGTCTCATAGCATACAGAAAATTAATCATGACATCATCATCATCATCATCAGTAATCTGTCAAGACAACAGGTCCACAGTCTCTTTCAAAACAATTCCTCCACTTAATGCGATCTAGAGCTTTCTCCTTCAAATGACAGTATCCTCTTCTGTCCCCAAGGTCATCCAGCATCTTCTTACGTCTTCTTCCTCGTCTTCTTGTCACTTCTATCCGCCCATCTATCTTTCCTTCGATAGCTTCTTTTAGAAGGCAGTTTCTGCGTAAAACATGACCAATCCAATTAGCCTTCCGTTTTCTTATTTCATGTAGGATATTCCTCTGCTCACTGACTCTAATTAACACTTCTTCATTTCTCACATAATCGGTCCAACTGATCTTCTCCATTCTTCTCCAACACCACATTTCGAAACTTTCCAGATGTTTCTGATCTACTGCCCTAAGTGTCCATGTTTCAGCCCCATACAGAGCTATGCTCCAAATGTAGCATTTCACTAGTTTCTTCCTCAAATTTAAGTCCAATTTGCTGGTAAAAAGATTCTTCTTCTTGCTAAATGCAGCTTTTGCCATGGCAATCCTGGATTTAATTTCACAAGTACACCTTCCATCATCTGTTAACAAGCTACCCAAATATTTAAAACATTTCACATTCTCCACTTGTTTTTGGTCTATCTTTATTGTGACTGGGGTTGGTTGTCTCGAAATTTTCATTACTTTTGTTTTCTCCACATTCATTTCCATGCCATAGCACCTTCCAATTTCAATTAGTCTATCAATCATGCCCTGTAGCACAGTTTCTTCCTTAGCCATTAACACAAGGTCATCTGCATATTTCACAGTTTGAATAATTTGCCCTCCTACTTTGAAGTCACCGAGCCCATCCAGAGCTTCCTTGGTAAGGCATTCGCTGTACAAGTTGAACAGAATTGGTGATAAACAGCATCCTTGTCGAACTCCTCTTCCAATCTGCACACTTCCTGTCTCCCCCCTGTCCAGTCGTACTCTAACTTTCTGATCCATGTACAATTTGCTAATCAATCTTCTTTCATGCCAATCGATACCTGTTTCTTTCAGGATCTGCATTAATTTGGTCCAGTTTACCCGGTCAAATGCCTTCTGCCAGTCTATGAAGCAAACACACAGTTCTTCATCTATCTCCAAAGTTCGTTCCGCTATAATTCTCATCATCCCAATTGCATCCCTGGTTCCTTTTCCTCTTCTAAATCCAAACTGATCTTCTCCAAGTACATCCTCTATTTTCCTTTCAATTCTTCTTTTAAGTATCTTTGCTATTATCTTTGCTGTATGTGCAATAAGACTTATTGTGCGATGGTCGCTGCATTTTGTAGCTTTTGTCTTTTTCTTTAAGGCAATCATTGTAACTTCTGTAAAGTCCTTGGGCCACTCTCCACTTTCATATATGGTGTTCATTAGTTTTGTCAGTGTTTTCAAACCACCTTCTCCCAGTAACTTGAGCACATCTCCAGGTACATCATCATCTCCTGTAGCCTTTCCCTTCCTCATTTCCTTGATAGCTTTTTCCACCTCACTTTGTAAAATATATGGTCCTTTCTCGTCTGTATCTACTTCTTCTTCCGGTTCAACTTCTAAGGTTTCTGGCCGATTAGGTCGATCATATAGTTCTGAAATATAATTTTCCCAAATTTTCAGCACTTGCCTCTGATCTACTATTCTATTCCCCTGGGAGTCTTCGATGCCAACATTTTGAATCCCATGATTCTCTTTCCATCCTAGTTCTTTTGTCTTCATGTACATCAAATCATAACGGCCTGTTCTTTGAAATTCCATAATCTCATTACATATCTTCTCAAGATATTCCTTTTTGGCCCTGTCCGTGGCTCTTTTCAATTCATTCCTCAGTCTCCTGTATTTCCTCCTGCCTTCTTCATTGTTGACATTCTTCCATTTCCTTCGCTCCTCCATTTTACTCATCATCTCCTGTGTAACCCATGGTTTTCTTGCTATCTTCTCAACTTTACCTACCAAATCACTGATAGTATCTAACATGCATTCTTTTATATCGTTCCACTGCGCTTCAGCATTTCCGCTTTCACCTTCAATTGCACCGAGTTTCTCTTCTAGAGTCTCTTGCACGCTTTGTCTTTGAGCATATAACTTCTCCAAATCCCATCTGGGTCTGCGCTTTCGAAATCCTATAATTTTCTTCAACCTGGTTCGGAACTTGGCAACCAGCAAGTTGTGGTCAGAGTCAATGTCTGCCCCAGGAAGCGTCTTCACATCCTTCACACTGTTTCTGAATCGATGTTTCACAAGGATGTAGTCCAGCTGATGCCTCTTCCAATCCCCAGGTGCCTTCCATGTGTAAATTCTTCTCTTTGGCTTCTTGAACCAAGTGTTGGTAACAATCAATCCATTTCGTTCACAAAAGTCAATAAGCATTTGACCTCTGTGATTCCGTCTTCCTAGTCCATGTGATCCAACAATATTCTGATATGGTTCATCTCCAACAATGCTGTTCCAGTCTCCCAATATGATGCTGTTTGTGTCTCCTCTTCCATCTTCCTGAAGAATTTCTTCAATTGTGTCATACACTTTTTCCACTTCATCATCTTCATACTCTGATGTTGGCATGTACACTTGTATAATCAGTATATCTACCGGTTCCGCCTTTAACTTCAGAGCAATAATTCTGTCATTACAAGCAATCTTCTTAACAACACTCCTCACTACACTTTTATGCACCACTATTGCCACACCTCTTTCAGCCCGTTCACCTCCGGAATAATACACTGTATAATCACCGCTTCTTATTTCACCTTGTCCTTTCCACCGCACTTCGCTGACACCTAGCACAGACACTTCATTCTTCTGCATTTCCGTTTTCAAATTCTCCAATTTTCCTGCTTGATTCAAGGTCCTGACATTCCATGTTCCAATCTTGTATCCATGCTGTTTCTTCTGATCTTCGCACTTTTTCTTGTTGTAACGCCTGCATGACATTTCCTCTAGAAACACTCCCCCCCGGAGATCCGATTGGGGGAGTAGTTTACCTCCGGATTGTTTTGCCTCCAGAGGAAACATCTCGCATATATGGTATCTCTGTTTTTGGAAAGAGACTATCCAGGAAAAGTGATAATGTGGTAGTTTTTCCATTTGCTTTCCACATCGCAGTACAGCAGCCGTTCAAACCACTCTGGTCACGCCTGCTGCTATACGAACTTGAACCATCTCGAGCATCATTTGCTCTGTGCTTCAAGTCGCTACTGATGACGCTGCTTCCGGCATCAGTTTTTGGTGTCTCTCTTCGTCTGATGCCTACCCTTTGACCTGTCCAGCAAGGGAGGCCCTGCCAGTAGCTACGCTACCGCTGGTATAGCTCTCAGGGTCCTTGGCATACTCAAACCCCCTCACCACGATAAGGTGGAGACACCAACGAGGGAGTAATCATGACATCATAATATAAATGACACCTGTGAATTTCAGCTTGTCAGCTCATAAAATCAACTCATCTCAGATGAGCAGGTAACCATATTTTTCATGCCCTTATAATTTTACATATAAAACAGTTATATTATCCTTACTGTGTAATTCGGTCTTTTTGTCCAGAGGTTTTTCATTCCTCCACCTTCTTTTCGCCTGTCGTCTTGCAAGGATCTCCTCTAACTCAGCAGCTTCTCCCTGTAATTAATAACAAGATATCAGCTTCTGAACAACACTTCACAAGACAGCAGAAGATTTTCATGTGCCATTAAATTTACAATTATAGGTGTATTATTACATTCGGTTTCAAAAGTGTACACCATTCCATCTACCTGTGTGTGACAACTTCTAATCCAAATTAATGGATCTTAATACACTTTAGTTTTGCAATCCCTTACTACTATTTATCTAGTTAACTGAACTATGGTCCATGGAGTAACCATTCCATGAACAGCTAATATAATTTATATGTTAAAAGATTACTGTCTTCTGGGATGTGACACCATGCAGTTTGGTAGCCAGGTATGAATCTTTCAGATCTGAACCCCTCCAACTCTTCTACACTAAATATGAGGCAGCAGGTTCCTCTGAAATAAAGTTACTTATCTACAGTGTCACACACAGGAATACTGTAATCTTAATATTCACTGTTGTCACGGCCTCAAATATCGTAACTGACACGCGTTTAAGAAAATATTAAGCAGAACAAAACTATTTCAGGATGAAGTTACAACCACGAATGAATTTTACATTTTGTGCCAGATGACATTTCTTCATGCAACATATTTTCAAGATAATAATAATTAATTGTTAAAATTGATTGTAGGAATATAAAATGTGTTTGTTTGTGAAAACTGAACACCCACTGAACATCTATATTTTATGCATAAGATATCCTCAAACAATTATGAATGACAGAGAAGGGATTTAAATATGGAAACAAAGCAAAACTCTCATCCTCTTTTCTTTGGTAATATTGATTAGTAATGGTACCTATTCAGTCTTCAGTAATCTGTCAAGACGACAGGTCCACAGTCTCTTCCAAAAGAGTTCTTCCACTTAATGCGATCTAGAGCTTTCTCCTTCAAATGAGAATATCCTCTTCTGTCCCCAAGGTCATCCAGCATCTTCTTACGTCTTCTTCGTCCTGTGGTCACTTCTATCAGCCCCTCAATTTTTCCTTCAATAACATCTTTTAGAAGGAAGTTACTGCGTAAGATATGACCAATCCAATTAGCCTTCCGTTTTCTTATTTCGTGTAGGATATTCCTCTGCTCACTGACT
>NW_019720718.1:55983-63057 GCF_002891405.2 Cryptotermes secundus | reverse complement strand
CATTTTGAAACTTTCCAGATGTTTCTGATCTATTGCCCTGAGTATCCATGTTTCAGCCCCATACAGAGCTATGCTCCAAATGTAGCACTTCACTAGTTTCTTCCTCAAATTTAAGTCCAATTTGCTGGTAAAAAGCTTCTTCTTGCTAAATGCAGCTTTTGCCATGGCAATCCTAGATTTAATTTCACTAGTACACCTTCCATCATCTGTTAACAAGCTACCCAAATATTTAAAAAATTTCACATTCTCCAGTTGTTTTTGGTCTATATTTATTGTGACTGGGGTTGGTTGTTTCAAAATTTTCATTACTTTTGATTTTTCCACATTCATTTCCATGCCATACCACCTTCCAATTTCGATTAGTCTATCGGTACCTATTATAAAATGATCAATTTTTGGACATAATTCACTATCTTAATTTTCATCTGAAACAACACTTCAGAGACAGGATATGTTTCCAGCCTCATCTACCAAAACCAATCAACAGAGCCAGTCTCTATCTCCACAGATAGATCGCTGCAACTTCGGATATCATTTATCTACTATAAAAATGAAAATGTTCACGCTTCTAATTCTATGGATAACCTGTATTCAGAAATAACGACTCATTTTAGTTTGGTTCTAAAGTAATACTACACTCAGTGTCTGTCTGCTGTATTTTTAGCCCTCATTAAATGACTATAAATACAAAGAACAAATTTTGAGGAGATGCTTCCAGCCACTTATTACTTTTCCCAATTACCCGACACAAACAATACAAACAGAACGTCTATGCAGTCTGTAAAGTGAGATAAACTCCAGCCCTGAACCTATGCAAGTTCAAAGTTCTTTAAAACGACCCACCTTTTGTTAATTTATTGAAATGGAAGTGCATATAGCAACCACATAAAAAGTTTGGGCCGATGATGATCATTAGTGATAAACTGTATATAACTTGAGAAGCAAAATACATATACTGATAGTATAAACATATCTACTATGTGTAGCAATAGTATAATACCCTAAAGACTTCAGAACCCTAAATTGAACCATACTGACAAATTTTCAGATTTCTTCAAACTGATAGTTTAGAAATGTTAAGGTGGTTTTGATTTCTCTGTATCCTGCCATATTAGAACAAAATCTACTTACTTCACTTGGTTTCACTGCTCTCTTCTCCACATGGTCTTCCCGTGGGCCCCAAAATCATTCAGTATCTGACAACTGTCAATCTGACTATGTTTCCTCTTGCTTGATTCAAAAACTGTTCTGCCACCAGCTTCCTCTGCTGCTTCCATAGCTCCTATGCATTTTGCAGCGCCACCTCTGGAACCCACAACATATCCTACAAAAACAGTGGAAAAATTCTAAAATTGTTGCTGGCACTTTCACACTGTATAGTGTAACTCTGTAATCCACCGTAAATTTAAAAAATTAACTCCTGCTCCCTTCAGGTCAAATGGGACATCACACACGACCCTAGCAATTTCATATGATACAGGAATGAAGCCATCCTTCATATCAGTAAGGATGTGAATGCCATCTTAATTCAGCGGAACTCTGTAACATATAGCACTACGGCCTATCAACACACAAAAAACATATCACTGTTTATATAGATTTTGTACATGAATTTGTAACACCTGAAAGGGCTTGAATTGCATAAAGGAATCATATCATGTTATTACTTCACTTGTTTTACTAAGTACAGTATACATTTTTAGAATATACATAAAATCATATAAAAAGTACCTTGAACAGCTTTCTAACGTATTCTGATGGAACACCCTGATGATGATATTTCAATGTCAAAATACATTAGGTTATCAATTAATTAAATCAAGCAAATAACATCTGATGCTCTATTCTGACAGCGCTTTTATGTTTTTAAATTTACTTCTGGTACATCTATACAGGCAGATGATATGAATGTAGTGCTGCCAACCAAAGCTATACTCGTGTGTCTGGCACATCTGGTAGCAAAACACCAAACATATATACTGCCTGCTATTTCTTCCTTCACACTGACAGTGAGTACACTCATGCGGGGTCCTCTGAATATTCCCATTTTTAATCTCTCTCAAGAGTGGAAGCTGATGTGATAAACCAGTTCTGCAATCTCTATTGCGGGTAAAGCAGGAGGGGAGTGAAGCTGACCACTCACCTCCATCCAGTGCTGAGGTCAAGAAACTGAGCACAGTGACAACATTTGTTTTTAATCATGGAATTTCCAACTAGTTCTGACACATCTGAGTGCTCTAGGAAAATAACAGACTATTGGTTTCTTTCTTTCTTTATTTCATTTTCCCATAAATCAAAATACACAAAATACAAAATACACACACACACACATATATCCTCCACTCTCCATAAACATCCATACAGGTAACAGACCCAGGATGTGGAAATTAGTCACCAAACACATACACAAAGTCACACAAGCCACACAACGAAAATCACCCACATTAACTATCTAACACATACAACAATACGAGGCAAAAAGATAATATCCTGATTAACAGTCATAATTCACAAGTAACCACAATACAACCCCTCACATTTCCCATACCAAGTATATTAAAATAGGGCGTTAAATCATTCAAATTTATGTACATTTGTAATTAAAATACTCATTTAATGCATAAAAAGAGTTAGCATGTAAAAATTTTTTAGGGAATTTTCAAAGGATTTCTGGTTATTAGATAATTGTTTCAGCTCTTTACGCAGATGATTGCAGATTTTTATACCTGAATAATATGCACCCTTTTGAACTTCAGTGAGAGAAGTACTCTGTGGAAATATATTAACATTCTGTCTGGTACCAATATTATGTACGTCCGAATTTCTTGTAAACAAATGTATGTTATTTATATTGTGTTGCTTCAAGGAATATATGTATTGAGAACACAAAGGCAGAATTTTCATTTCCTTCAAAGAGTCTCTACATGAATCTCTTTTCTTTAATCCCATCATAATCCTTATAACTTTCTTTTGGATCATGAAACGTTTTGTCGTGTATGAAGAATTGCCCCAGAAGATAATTCCATATGTCATCACAGAATGTATATAAGCAAAATAAATCATTCTTAAGCTACTTAATGATATCATAGGCTTAACTGTTCTCATGAGAAAGCAAGACGAACTCAATTTAGTAACAAGGTAATCAATATGATTCTTCCAACACAGCCTATTATCAATATTTAGGCCTACAAATTTGATACACTCCAAGTTAGTCGGTAAATTTTGATCAATATTATTATGCATATTATGGTCCTCTTAGTTCATTTAAGTGAACTGGAGAGTGTGGGTTTTATGAATATTTAATTTTAACAGATTGGTTCTGAACCGTGTATTAATATTGCAAAATATTCTGGTCATGGTTGATCTGTAGTCAGCGTATTCCGGATTAGTCACTATTATACTTGTATCATCTGTATATAAGAATATGTTTGTTCCATTAATTGAAACCTTTGTTATATCATTTATATACAAGAAGAAAATAATAAGTGAGCCAAGAATTGAACCTTGGGGTACACCAAACTTTACTTCTGCCCAACTAGATGAGCTATCAAGGCTTCCCTCCAGAGTGCAGAGGTATCCATGAGGTTCTGTGATGATATCACACGGATTTAACTACGAACACCATTTCTGGTCAGCACGTTACTACGGCAACGGAATGTCATAGAACCGCAGTTTACTTCATCCTTTACAAAACATCGACATAAGGGCACGAACTCTCCTTACCATGCCTTGCCCTACGCGTGTTACAGCAGAACTGATCGTCCGGTGTGCATGTATGCTGGGCTAGTCATGTGCGTCCATGAGATTTCCGGGTTGGGGATTTTTTGTCTCCACGTTATGTTGAAAATAAACTTTAGTAATATTTTAATGATGACGTAACTATCTGGTATCTGGTGACAGCGCGCCTACAAAGATATTTTAGACACACTGTGCAGTGTCCTTAAATATTGTTTCCTTTTTGTCATGGAGAAAATGGTTTTAAAAAATGTATTCAGACCCGATACCATTACCGTGTGTTCTGCTAGCAGACTACACGCTATACCGAAAATCTATATTTAGTCAAGTAATCACGGTCTACCAAGGCATTGCAGACTCACTGGATAACGGAAGAAGGATAGACACAATTGTAATAGATTTTTCGAAGGCCTTCGATTTAGTTTGTCATGATCGTCTGCTTACGAAAATTGCGGCCTCAGGAGTGGACAAAAGGGTAGTTATATGGATAAGGGAATTCCTTTTGGGCCGTACGCAGAGAGTCAGAGTAGGAGGGCAACTATCGGAGGAAGTCAGAACAACGTCATGAGTACCGCAAGGAAGTGTGCTGATCCCACTACTGTTCCTCGCCTACGTCAATGATATTTGGAGAAATATTGAGTCAACTATTAGGCTATTCGCGGACGACTGTATAATATATAGGAAAATTAAAAATGATAATGATAAGGAAAAGTTGCAGATAGCTCTGAGCAGACTTGGGAAATGGGCGGTTGAAAATGAGATGAAAATTAATCCAAATAAAAGTAAGACAGTTTGTTTCACGAGGGCTCGAGTAAGGGAGCCACTAAATTATTCGTTAGGGGGCACAGTAATCCCAGAAGCGAGCAGCTGTAAATATCTGGGAATAATTTTACGCAGCGACCTAAGCTGGTCTGATCAGTTAATTACGCCGTGAAAAGAGCCTGGAAGGCACTTCACTTTACAATGCGTATTCTAAGAAAGGGAAATAGCAAAACTAAAAGTCTAGCATACACATCTTTAGTGCCTCCGATTCTGGAATATGGGGCGGCGTGCTGGGATCCTTACAGGGAGGGACAAATAAATGCGTTAGACCGTGTGCAAAAGAAAGCGGTTAAATTTGCACACCATAGGAACGTATCGAACTGGGAAACCTTGACAGAGCGCAGAAAGATAGCTCGCATATGTGCTCTCTTCAAACCATACACGGGAGAATGGGCTTGGAAGGCTATAGGTGACAGATTAGAAACACCATGCTATCTGAGCAGGGGTGATCATAGCAAGAAAATTAGGAGTAGAAAGCAACGGACAGATATCGGGAAATACTCCTTTGTAAATAGGACCATACAGCTCTGGAACCAACTACCTGCAGATGCTTTAGGTACTCTGTCCTGTAAACCAAGCAATTTTAGGCAAAGGGTTAGGAAAGTGATAAATGAGGCGAAGTGAAGTTGGGGTGGAAATAATTAAAAAGAAAAAAAATTGCAGTGAAGTGAAGTGAAGTGAAGTAAATGACATTACGCATCCATGACTGTTGTTTTCCATTTGTTTGTGTTTTGGGTGTTGTATTTTTTCTTCTCTCTCTCTGTAATTGTTGTTGTATTTGTTGCAGTTGTTTGTATTTCTCTGTAATTGTTGTAGTTGTTAATCGTATTTGGTTTGTATTCATTGTGGTAGGATGTCCTGATTATTGTGTTTTGTGTATTGTGTTTTGTTTGAACGTGTTGTCACTTAGTGTAATGTGTGTTACTTGTCTGTTGTGTCCTATTGTGTACTACTGCCACCGGGCTAAAACCCAATTGCAGTATAATAAATAATATATTTATATATATTCCTAATTGACAGGATTATTGCAGGGTTGATAAATAACTAGTGGATATCATGAACAAATCTGTTTATGAGATCTTCTGAACATGCTACAAGCAATGTAACTGAACCGGAAACGGAACAGCAGAGATGAAGAACATAGATGGTGATAGTTTACCTAATGATCTACTCTCAACATGTCCTCTTAAACTTTCAACATACAAATAGTACAAAAAACACAATGGTAATCATATACATTGTAATAAGTCTTATCACAATGCATAATTACAATGTTACATGTTACATTCATCAATTCATCCAACAAGCCGTTGAGATGAATAGCTTCCTTTGCACTTTCAGGTAACGCAATGTGCTCTGATTCAATGCTAGATAGGGCGACACAATCTTGCTTCTTGCTACCCCAAGATACAGCTCCTCCACTTAACTTAACTNATGCACTTTAGGTACCATTGCTACAAACTGAGAATGCCTGAATCTCTATCACTTGCAGATCTAAGTGTACCTTTAACCTTTAAATGCCGGACTTCGAAATAGTGGTAAGCTTGAGCTGGCCGGAGTTTATTTAAATGCCTGCTGCTGGTGCGCGTTTAAATGCCAGTTACTACTCTGCGTTTAAATGTCCGTTCCTATTAGGCGCTTAATCACTTTTAATCGTTGTGTTTAAAAATGCTGTATCTTGTTCAATTTTTATGATAAATGGATGGTATTAACTTTGTCTATATCAGCAAAGAACGTAGTGTCGCATATTATAACGGAAATTTTGAAATTTTTAATACAACGTGTTATACCCTATTTTCAATTTTTTGTTTAAATTTTGATGCGTACTGCAAAAATGGTTTCCCAGTTCTTCACAGAATTGTTCTGCATTATAAATTCATTTCTGTTTGTAACACTTGACGAATTTTAGCAGTCCCTGGTGTCATAAAACAGATGGAAGCAATAAAATCATTTGGTCTTCTGCTAGCACCGCTTACACTCTTCGGATTTTCGAATGGACAGAAGAATGAAAGCATGGCTATTCAAGAGAAAGCTAGAGGGGTCCCTTCTTCAGTGCTAAGACCTTCTGTTAGAGCTGCAAATATTTATTGCCCCTTCTATTTGAATGAGCAGCAGCTGCATCGTGGCTAAGATACAGAGTACGATCTGTATTGTGTGCGTTCGTAGTGAAATCGAATACTGTCAGAGTCAGAGTCACGTTGGAACTGACGGTCAGTCAGTCTGTCTGTCTTGTGTCGAGCCCCAGCTGGGGCTCATGACCAGATATTTCTTTTGAGTGAAAGTTGCTGTCTTGTCTATGTGTAGCGCCCTCTCTGACGAGAGGTTGGGTCTGTCATTTGTTAGTCAGTCTGTAGTAATTTGTCCATTGTCTGTATTTACACATATTTACAGTGTACCTATTTCTTGTATAAATGTACAATATTTACACGGCCTCTCAGTCCAGGCTAGGTACAGCAGATTATGCCCTTTTATATATAAATAAATATCCTAGTAGTATTAGCTATCACGGCAGTCTAG